>NC_071537.1:1385816-1448316 GCF_026979565.1 Vidua chalybeata | reverse complement strand
CACTTTGATACTGACTTCATTTGTATGCAGTGAGGAAATAGTTCCATTTTATTGCATTTAAGCACTTTAATGAGTATTATTTTTAACGTGCACATTTACAAAGGAACTTACAGAAAGCTGAAGAATTTGCTGTTCCTTTTTTAGCCCAGTGAGGATCTTACACTTTGTTCACGTAGGGGAGCACATTTGCATTGCATGTTTCATGTATTAATTTTCTAGGCCAGGTTATCTTTGGCAACAGGATCTTCACAAAGCAACTGAGGGTGCAGATTTCTTGATCCAGAGTCCTTTGGGAGTGGATATTTGGGGCCGTGCTGAAAAATGAAACGGTAAAAACTCCTCATCAGTGTAACTCTAAGTGGAATTATAGAGAAAAAGCAATTCTGTGGGAAGCAGGGAAAAATAGAAGAGAGATGCTGGAGCCTCCCAACCTCCTCTGCCTTGCTGGGGGAGAACATCAGGATACCTGTGCTGAGTAATCCAGTGGTGACCCAGTGTGCTCAAAGGCTTGCAGAGAATTAATGTTTCCTTTCTCCCAGATAACCTGGCTTGGTGTTGCCATGTTCCCTGAGTGGATATAAAATAGGTTTGTGGAGGTACTTGGGGGATGCAAGGGATTCCTTCTGGCTGAATGTCTTGGATTGGAAGGGAATTTAAAGCTCCTCTAGTTCCAAATCTGTATAACATTCCAAATCTGTAGCACATGATATTGCAGTGTGGGAGAAGAGATAGCCCTGTTCTTGTAAGATGACAAAACAAATTCCAGTTTGCAACATCAGTTCTACGCAAGCTGATGTCAAAATTCGTGGATTTATTCCCCTTTCATAGAATCCCAGAATGGTTTGGGTGGGAAGGGACCTCAAATCCCACCCAGTGCCACCCCTGCCATGGCAGGGACACCTCCCACTGTCCCAGGTGCTCCAGCCCCAGTGTCCAGCCTGGCCTTGGGCACTGCCAGGGATCCAGGGGCAGCCACAGCTGCTCTGGGAATTCCATCCCATCACCTCACCACCCTCACAGGGAAGGATTTATTCCCATCTATCCCTGCCCTCTGGCAGTGGGGAGCCATTCCCTGTGTCCTAGCACTTCACTCCTTGTCCAAAGTCCCTCTTCAGCCTCCCTTTCCATTCCTTTCCTTTCCTTTCCTTTCCTTTCCTTTCCTTTCCTTTCCTTTCCTTTCCTTTCCTTTCCTTTCCTTTCCTTTCCTTTCCTTTCCTTTCCTTTCCTTTCCTTTCCTTTCCTTTCCTTTCCTTTCCTTTCCTTTCCTTTCCTTTCCTTTCCTTTCCTTTCCTTTCCTTTCCTTTCCTTTCCTTTCCTTTCCTTTCCTTTCCTTTCCTTTCCTTTCCTTTCCTTTCCTTTCCTTTCCTTTCCTTTCCTTTCCTTTCCTTTCCTTTCCTTTCCTTTCCTTTCCTTTCCTTTCCTTTCCTTTCCTTTCCTTTCCTTTCCTTTCCTTTCCTTTCCTTTCCTTTCCTTTCCTTTCCTTTCCTTTCCTTTCCTTTCCTTTCCTTTCCTTTCCTTTCCTTTCCATGTTGGAGCCCTGCAATGATGACCAATAATCTTGTAGGACCTATCTATGAATTTTAGAGCCCATGTCTCACACTTCCTTCATGGTGGTTCTGGATTCAATGTCCTGAGGTGGGATTTGAGGTTCTTGTTACAGTTTGTCACTTTATTTCTCCAAATTTGCCCAGTTTGTGCTCAATTTTGCTGCCCAGTTTTGCACTCCCAGGTGTAGTTGATGATCCTGACCAAGACCTCAAACTGAAGGCCCTGATGAGTTGGAAATTTTGGTGTTAGTGAGCTTAATTTATAGGGATGAGTTGAAAATTGTGCTTTATCAGGGTGTGTGAGCATTGAATCCTTCACCTACACCTTTGTTTTGGATTCACTGATGTTGGAATGACACTTGCAGCATATCCATAAATCTGGGGAGTTTTCTGCAGAACCTCCCTGCTTGTCCCAGTCTATGACCAGAGGGTCCTGCCTTCCCATCAGTGTAATCAGGAAACTGCATTTATTCTGATTGATTTACTTATTTACTTATCAGCAAATCCTCTGATTTATTTAGGGCCTGTGGGCAGGTTTGGGTGTCTCGTTAACAGGACGAGTCAGCCTGTGGGGCTGCTTTTCTGTTGAGTTCCAACAAAGCAGAATGAGGTAAATTCACTTTAATTTTTGTCATTTCCTCTGGAGAAGGAGAGGGGTGACCTTCCCAGAGCTGGCAAAAACAAGAATTCCAAGAAAGGGAGGGGGAAAGAGGGTAGAGGTGGGACCTGGAGGTGCATTCAGTGTACACCACCAGGGATTTCTGAATTTTGGGTCAGGTGCTGGCCATTGGTGACCTCTTGTCACACAGGGCCATGAGGGAGAGCAGTTCAAGCTCTGTCTGCAAGGTGCAGCTGATGAAGAGAATTTTGAAGCCGCCCAGGTGAAGTTCTTGGTGAGTCCCAGCTCCCCGACAAAGAGAAATAGAGGCAAGTCCCTCATTTATTTCTATCTTGAATGGGGAAATAGAAATTTAATTTTCTGGCCCAGTCACTTAGAAATTGCAGCTGAGCTGGTGCGTGGTGTCTCTGGAAGGCCCATTCCGAGTCTGTTCCAGAGCAGGAGGAAGGGTTGTGTAGCAGTAAATAATGATAAAATATGGCCAGTTAAGCTGAGTTTGCAGTGATAAGGCAGTGGTTGAGTTTCTGTGATCTGCAGGTCTCTTGTATTTATGCCACCAGCAGTTCCTGTGTGGATTTAAAATGTCCATAAAGTCAGTAAAAGGTTATTTTTACCTACTTGGCGCAATTTCCTGCTCCCAAAATCGATGCATTTGAAACAAAGCAAGAAATATTTGGTCTTGGAATGAGATTTTGAATGGGAAATGTTAGCCTGGAGAAGATTTCTGTCCCTGATCATTCAACCTGGAGTTAAGGCATTGTAGAAATACCAACAGGTCTTTCTTGGTGCCTCAGGCTTGAGTTGCAGATTTGGGATCTGTGTCTTGGTCTCTGCCTCCTCTCCTAAACCTCTCCATGTTCCCTGCAGTGCCCAGGTGGGAGTTAAGACATCCCCGAAACAGAACTGGGAGTGTTTTGCTGATTTTAAGCCACTGGTAATGATTTATGGAAGTCTTGCTGTCCCAGAGCCTGTTGGGAAGAACTTCTCCATGAGGTGCTGCCAGGAAGCTAAAAATACATAAACCCTGAATTTTCTGTTAAAATAACAGTATTAAATAATTAGTGATTTTCACCATGGCACTCCCTACTTCTAAAGCAACCTTTTAGTGCTTAAAATATACTAAATTGTTGCTTTTTATTGGCCAGGTGTTGGCTCTGGCACTGATGGCACTGGGCAGGCTACCGTCCATGCCAGTTATTTTTGAGGCACCCTGAAAGGGGAGACTTGGAATATTTCTTTCAGTGGACAAATGTGAAAGTTCTGGAGGGAACAAGAAGGCTGAAGGGGTTCTGCCTCTTCTCAGAGGTGCGAATAAACCCCCTGAGGGCTCAGTCCTGTTTGCAAAGCATCTGAAATGTGTACAGTGAGGAAATTTGGGAAGTGCAGAGGCGGGGATCCCCAACACAGCGGATCCAAACCCAAACCCATCATCTCCTGCCAGGTGATTGAGGTGCAGGAATTAAATATATGGCAGAAATTCTTCCCTGTGAGGGTGGGGAGGGGCTGGGATGGAATTCCCAGAGCAGCTGTGGCTGCCCCTGGATCCCTGGCAGTGCCCAAGGCCAGGTTGGAGCAGCCTGGGACAGTGGGAGGTGTCCCTGCCATGGTAGAGGTGCCACTGGACGGGTTTTTAAAGTCCCTCCCAACCCAAACCAGGCTGGGATTCCATCATTCCGTGCCCCTGCTCCGAGGCTGGCTTTGCTGCTGAGAAAGCCCCTCCATAAATACCCATCTGCATATTGGAGACACGCAGAAATGCTTCACGTTTATTTTTTGCTGCTCTTTGATATCATTGCAAAGTGGATAAATGCCTTCCATCACACCCGGCGTCGCAGCACGAGCAATATTGAGATATATTTGAGTGCATAAATGGAGCAGCCTGGCAGATCCATCACTTTGGCAATGAGAGTGGCTGGAGATTCAGGGCAGGCGTTTGGGGCTCCTCGGCTGCCTCAGAGCCGGCCCCACAACCAGGGAGATTTGTCACCCATGTTCCTCATTCCTCCCCGTTTTCCAGGAGCAATCTTAACGTTCTGCTTCCTTAATTGAAGATTAAGATGGCGAGATGTGCAGGAGTGATTAAAGAAGCACTTGTGGGAGAGGGGAGGCAGCAGCGTTTGGGGCTTAGCGAGACCTCCCAGGCTCCGTTCGCTTTCCCTTCTGGAGCTCCGAGCTCAGCCAGCCCTCCCCGCCTCCCTGCCTGCTCTCACACAGCGAGCTGGAGACCTTTGCAGGGAAATGCTGGCAGCAGTGCACCTGCCCACAGCTCAGGAAGCTGCTCTGGGAAGCTTGGAAGCCTCGCTGAACGGGGCTGAATGTCGTTTGCTGGAGAGGAACCCCGTTTCACATCCAGAGAAGGCGTGCGCCAGCCTGTTTGTGATTCTTCCGTGCTGTTTATTCCAAAACAGGGTGAAAAGAGCCTGGCTGTTCAAAGGTGGCTCTGGCCAGGTGAGCACCTGCTCTCCACTGCTGCTGGACATGGGGAGAGGGGACCCAGCTCCCGGGCACGGGGGCTCATCTGAATAGGTGAGAAACCAAAGTCAGCCAGCGCAATTGGAGCTGGATTCCATCACTCACCACTCAGTCACAACTTCTTTTGAATTCCTCGGCTGCCCTGAGGCAAAGGCTCAATGTTGATACTGAGATTAATCCCAAAAGAGCCCCTTATTTCTCAGCAGAGAAATTAAAGCTTGCCAGTTTTCCTTTCACCTGTCCTTCTGACAGCTCTGTCAGTAATGATATGCCTTCTACATGGTATAATCCCCATCCTATGGTAAAGAATAATTTATTAAGAAATTAAGGGGCTTAGCTCCTCTCTGTCGGGTTGGTCTTCAAAAGTTGGCTGATAGCAGAGACAGCATGATTATCAATGAAAAATTATTTAACAGTACCTTGGGGCTTTTTTAGACAAAGCCTAATAAGTCACATGGGTAGATATCAATCAAATTTATCCCCCTTAGATTTAGTAAATATTCCCCGAAGTTAAGTCAAATTATGTTGATTATATGGCTCCTCTCCTTGCAGTTCAGTGTGACTGTGGGGCACAGTCCTAGTTTAGGGAGAAGCATATTTTTAGCAGCACAGCAGCAGCGTGACATGTTTGCTAATAAAGCTGACACAGTTTCTCCCCGGCATCCCGGGAAGGCCGGCGGGAGGCAGGGTGACGACGCTGTTTGTCCCAAGCTGTGCCTTGCTGGGACTCCGGAAGCCCGGCCCGTGTTTGTGTGCACCCATCCCCAGCACCTTCATGCATTTTTAATGACTATTAGTGTGTTTAGCATGGCGCAGGAGATGAAGATGCGGCGCGTGGTTCCGCGGGCTCTTTTGTTGTCTCTGAGGCGCTCAAAGCAAGGTGTGATTTGACATTGCCCTCGCTGTCGTTTACGATCCGGGCGTGATAAAGGGACGTCAACGTCTGAAAACATTGCCTCGCGTGCATTGATGAAGTTGTGTCATTTTAAATCAGATTTTCTACCTTTTTATTGTTTTGATAACAAGGTTGTGCCCTGGAGGAGACACATGCTCCCGTGAGCTGGGAAATGTGTGAAACAAGTTTGTTCCGTTCTTCCCGTTGAGTGGGCTATTTCAGGAATATTATTATCACATGTCTATTAAACTTTGGAGTGTTTCGCAGAAGCGGGAGAGGCATTTACAAAGCAGAAAATCACCTTTTTTTTTTTTTTTTTCCCCTATTCTTATTTGGATCCAGCTGAAAATGTAGTGAGAAGGGAGTGTCAAACAAAGCAGGGGTTGCTCTTGTCTGTAATTAATTTCATTGCATCGGGTTATGAGAAATTTCAGTGTTTTTCTCAGGTGTTGAACAGTTCACCAGGCAATTGCAAATGGTGGGAAGAGATTCCTTGGGATGCTGTGGTGTGAGCAGCATAACAGGGATTTAAGCACAAGTTGGTACATTTTGAATACAGAGTGCTTTGGGTGGGAAGGGACCCTAAGGACTTTCTTATTCCAAGCCCCAGATTTATATTTTCAGCCATTTGTGGTCTAGGCCCACTGTATCAATCCCTTTTTCTACTCAATTGTTTAACTTCTCAAGGTTGTTGGGCTTTTTTTTTTTTTCCCTCCTCTTTTTATGTAACTGAAATATTAAAATAATTGACTTAGAAAAACACAACATATAAAATATACAGAAAATATAAATGCTGCTGCTGGAGGTGGGGTTTTCCCCAGCTCTGCCCACCTGAGCCTTACCTGGGCAGAGCACACCTCCCCCAGAGTGCACATTTCTGTGGGTGTGGGGCTGAGATTTTGTCCCTGTGCCCTGAGAATGACGCTGAGATCGTCAGAGCATTTATATTCCTGAGAGGGAATTAAAGCTGAGCCTGACTAAGCTTCCCGTGTGCCTCAAGTGAGCAGATCTGGCCTTAGCTCCTCCTGGAACCTGTTTACTCCAGGCTGCTCAGTGGCTGAAAGGTGGGTGATGGAAGCTGGAGGGGTTTTTGTGGTTTGGATGCTCACTGGGGCGGTCGTGCACGTGAAAAATTCGGAGGAGTTGAGTCTCCAGCAGCAGTGCTGGCACCAGGCAGCTTTGCTGTGGGAAAGATGCAGGTGGAGAAATTGAATCACAGAATTGTTTAGGCTGGAAAAGTTCTCCAGGACCATCGAGTCCAGCCACCCCAGCCCTGTCCAGGCCAGCAGTGTCCCTGTCCCCAGCTGCCACATCCACAGGGCTGTGAAATCCCCCCAGGGACGGGGACTCCCAGCTGTGCCAGGGCTGGGCAGCCCTTTGGGTGAGAAATTTTCCCTAATATCCGACCTAAACCTTCCCTGGTGCAACTTGAGGCCCTTTCCCTGTGTCCTGTCCCTCCAGGCCCTTGTCCCAAGTCCCTCTCCAGCTCTCTCGATGCCACTTCAGGCTCTGGAAGGGACTCAAGGGTGTCCCTGGAGCTGGAGACTCCCAGCCTGACTCCAGCCCTTGGAGCATCTCCGTGGCCTCCTTTGGGCTGGCTCCAGCAGCTCCACGTCCTTCTGCACGTGGGGTCTCAGGAGAGTGGAGCAGAGGGACAGAATGCCAAGGAGGAGGCTCCAGATCTCTGAGTACAGGTGTGGTGAGGGAAATTCAGTGCAGGAAAGCAGGGTGTGTTCTCAGGAATCGGCATCAAACTGATGCTGGAGAAAAATAAATTAATTTTATGCTGCTCCCCATCCCCTCTGCAGCACAAACCTTGGCTGCCACAGTTTGTTGGCTGGGAAGAGACTGATATTTCCTCTGTCTCCTCATCCAGAGCAGTTTTCTCCTCCCCTGGAGCAGCTGCAGCTCAGGAGAATCAGGTGGCTCCTTGGTGGAACCACAGCACTGCTGCTCAGAGCCTCACAAAGCACCTGCCAGGGGGTGCTGGGACATCCAGCAGGGACTTGGCCAGAGCTTTGCAATTCCTCCATCCACAGCCTCCCAAATCCAAGCCCAGCCTGGCTAGGGGTGCCCTGGCTTTCCCAGTCTGGAGCTGCTGCTGCTGAAGGAGTCGTGGTTTGAATAAAGCCTCGTTTGTGTTTGGAAGTTTGGGTTTGGAAGTTGGAATCCTGGGGAGTTCCAGGGACCACTGCTGAGCATCCAACTGCTCCTTTCCATCAGCTCTAAAATCCCACCTGCTCCTGCAAGTTGTAGTAAACTGCTCTTGAGGTATTGTGTAAAAAAAAAAATGGGTCAGAATATCAGCTCCTGCTCGAGTTAAAACACCCCCTGACTTCCAGGGAGTTTAACTGCAGAAATACTGCTGGATGAGGTCCAGGGAGAGTTCCTTGCTGCTAAGGATAGAATTTGGCCCCACAGCCCCCTCAGAAACCTGAAGGGAGCCGTGTGTAAAACTGTGTTAAAGCACGGATCAGGAACAGCTCCCACTAATTGGGTTTTAATGGAGCTCACACCCAGTGTCAGCCAGCCTGAGCGTTCAGGGTGTTAAAAGGAAGCATTTTGGTCCATTTTTCACTGAAGTGGTGCAGACAGACAGCAAGTTTCTACATTATAGTCGTGTTTCTGTTTTATTACATCACATTTTGCAAACTTTCATACACAGGCAATGCATAAAATCTTAATAAAATGCCTGATATTTGATGGAATCCCAGCCTGGTTTGGGCTGGAAGGGACCTCAAAGCCCATCCAGTGCCAGCCCTGCCATGTGTTGACACCTTCCACTGTCCCAGGGTGCTCCAAACCCTGTCCTACCTTGCTTTGGAAACTTCCAGGGACGGGGCAGCCTCATAAAAAGAGCAGAACATTTGAATTAAACAATTATCTCCTCACATCTCACTTGCTAGGTCAGTCTGTGGTAGGGTGACAGGTTTAACATGGCTTTAATAGTAAAGAAACCTGAAAATTGCTAAAAACCTGCTCTCTTGCTTGGATTGATGGTTTACACCGTTTGTTGTCAGGAAAAGTTCTGCAGTGTGAGTGTGAACTTGTTCTTCCCAGGAGCCACTTTGAGTTTTGTGGCTCAGGTGGGAGCTGCTGTTTTCTAGACAGATTTGGGTATTTTTCAACTGCTCTGCTTGAATGTTTTGGGGTTTGTTTTAGTTTTTTGGGTTTTTTTTGTTTTGTTTTGTTTTTGGGTTTTTTTTTGGTTTTTTTTGTTTTTTTTTGTTTTTTTTGTTTTTTTTTGCTAATAGAAATAACAGTAAGAACCAATGAGTGAAAAAAACCAAGAAAAGTTGCCTGTGTAGTACCCCAGGCAGGCTGTGAAAAAGCTGCCGAGGAGGAGCAAGTGTTTATAACTGTCTTTGCATTTGCAAAACTCTGGGGGAAAAACAAACAAACAAAAAGAAAAGCAGGGAAAAAAAAAATCCACAAAAAGAAACCAACATGACAAACAAAAACTAACATTCCCAGCAATCAGGGTTGAGGGGAAGGAAAAACCAGTCTGTCTTTAATTCCTCTTAATCAAAGAGAATAAAAAGGGTGGAAAATCAGGCTGTGGGGTTTTTTGAAGGTGAGATACAGAGGGGACAGGAAGGGACTTGCACTGGTCCCTCTGCTCTTCCCTCATCCCTCCCAAATCCTGAGGGACTGAACCTCTCACCAACCCCAAAAATCCCTTTAGAGATTAGATAAAACATATATATATAGATAAATAATATATAATAGATACTATTTATTGGAAGGTGTCCCTGCCCATGGCAAGGGGGTGGAATAAAGTGATTTTCAAGGTCCCTTCCAACTCAGACCATTCCATAATTCCATGATTATTAGTTAGAAGTGTATGATTTTCCTTCTTTGGACCAATTCCCACCTCCAGTTACACTGTTAAAAGTTACGATACAGCTGGTGTTCAAGTAAAATTGATTTTCTCTCCATTTTCCCCATGGATTTAACATGTTTGTGTGGAGAATTAAGGCCCAGTGGGCTGGTAGGAGGGACCTCTGAGCATTTAGGCATTAACAGCAGGTTCAGGGTAATTTATCTGAAAATATTCTTCCCTGTGAGGGTGGGGAGGGGATGGGATGGTGTCGAGTTTTATCTTCTTTATTCTTCAGAGAGGTCCCAATCCTAACCGGTGTCCTCCTCACACAGGATCACCACTAATGTCAATTCTTCACTTCTTTTTCTTCTGCCAAGGTGGGGATTAAATGTGTGAGAGGGTATTTCTTGTTGGGCTCAGATGTTTATCAGTTCTTATCTCTGTCACAGTCTCACAAACCCTGAGTTCTGCAGCACTTCACTCCAACAGACTAAAAATGGAGCCTCATTTCTCTCTCTCCAAGGCCTTTTAAGGATAAAGTGTCCAATTAAGAAATGACACCACAATTATTTTTACTCTTAACTTAATAACCAACTACCTGTGCCTACAATGTGGACTTTTTTATCCAAGTACACAAAACCACCCAAACCCATGGAGAAGGAGGTGGAGAAGAAGGTGGAGAAGAAGGTGGAGGAGAAGGTGGAGAAGAAGGTGAAAAGAAGGTGGAGGAGAAGGTGGAGAAGAAGGTGGAGAAGATGATGGAGAAGAAGGTGGAGAAGAAGATGGAGAAGAAGATGGAGAAGAAGATGGAGAAGAAGGTGAAAAAGAAGGTGGAGAAGAAGGTGGAGAAGAAGATGGAGAAGAAGATGGAGAAGAAGGTGAAAAAGAAGGTGGAGAAGAAGGTGGAGAAGAAGGTGAAAAGAAGGTGGAGAAGAAGGTGAAGAAGAAGGAGAAGAAGAAGGTGAAGAAGAAGGTGGAGAAGAAGGTGGAGAAGAAGAAGGTGGAGGAGAAGATGAGAAGAAAGACCAGCCACTGCTCTAAACCCTCCATCTTGCTGTATATCAATTCCTGTATTCTAAACCCTGAAACTATGAGTTTCCCACCCTGTGGCATCACACACTTCTACCCAAACTCCACCCCCACAATCCCAGCTCTACCATTCCATTTTGGAAGCTTCTCCACGGCCTCAGGTCAATGCAGAGCTCTCCTGGGGGTCAGTGCCTGGCAGCACAGAAAGTCCAAAATTCTCAGCAAACAGGGCTCCAACAGGATGGAATTCCCAGAGCAGCTGTGGCTGCCCCTGGATCCCTGGCAGTGGCCAAGGCCAGGCTGGGCACTGGGGCTGGGAGCACCTGGGATGGTGGAAGGTGTCCCTGGTGGTCAGGGGCTCTCCTGCTCACCTGGAGGGGGGTTTTTGCTGGCCCCACGTGCAGGTGGGGGGCACAGGAAGGACAAAACCTCGCGATGCTCCTGCTGATCGGCCTCCCCAGGACATGGAGTTCTCATGGAGCCAGAGAATTCCTGTGTGTTCATTTTTATGTGGGGATTTCACAGCACTTCGAATCGAGATTTAACAGCGTGAAACGTTGGCACACCGTGAAAACTGGGCAAAGTTCAGCTACCTCATCCGGGCAGGTTGTGCTCACAGGCACTCACACTTGCAGACAGTTCAGTAGCAGGATTTGGCACTGCCTCCTCGAGCTGCTTAAACTAATTAATTAATGCCTTTGCTCCCCGCAGGATGAAGTTGAGTTTTCAGATACACTCCCAGAATGACGTGCGTGATTGCTAAATGTTTCCTTCTTTTGAACTCCACGAGTGTGGAGTTTATGTGGGAGCAGGGGCATGGGTTTCTCCCGTGAAAAATGCCCAGTGGCCCCGGCACATGGATCATCTGTGCCCCTGTGTGTGAGAGGAGGATAAGCTGTGTCCCTGTGCCGGCCTCTCCTCGGGAATTTGGGCATCACCTGGGGCTGTGCTGGTGCTGGGAGGGCTCTGCAGCTGCCCCGTCCTCCCCCAGCTGCTCCGTGTCCAGGTGCACTTTGCCCCATTTTCTCCCTGGTTCCAACAGCTTCCCAAAAAGTTTCAGGTGCACCCCACCCCAACCTGCCAAAACTGAGGGTAAAACAGGAATTTTCTGGACTGGGTGTTGGTCATTTAAAAGATGCCATGGGGCAGTGACTCCCCAAGACCCCTGAGCAGGGGGGTTAAAGCTGATCCTGCCAGATTAAAAAGGTTAAGAAAATAATAAGGAGCAGTTTGATTTGAAATAAGCCTTTCTGAAGGAATCACAGTAAACAAAATCTGTTTGCCTAAGGAAAGCCTCGTAGCAATCAGGCAGTAACACAACTGCTTGTGCTAATGAACCCAAAGCTGTTAATGTGGTTTCTTCAGTTAAATTGATTCATGAATTTTGAAGAGAACATTATCTAATGAATTTTCTTTGAATAGAAAGCAATTAAAAGGACAAATCAGTCTGATTAACCCCAAAGTCACCCTACTGCCACAAATGGTGTACAGTTTGAAATTATATCATAAAAAACTAGAGCAGATTTGCTATCTCTTTGCCCTCTACTAATCCATGTAAATTAATGAACAACAAAGTTAATTTCTTTGATGACCCTTTTCTCGTATCACCTGGATTATGCTGATGTTTAATTTGCTTAATGTTATAATAAAGACTAAACAGATTTTTTCAATGAAGTGATTATCATTCCCTTCAGTTAAGAAGTGATTTTTATTATTTAACACACACATAACGCCGTATGGGTTTCCTTTAAGAACAAAATCACATTTCTTTACCTTCCTACGGAAGGTAATCAATGTCTTTTCTGACAACTAAAGAAAGAAAAGGTCTTTAATCAGTTTGTTTCTTTGCCAGAGTGGGAGGTTGATGCTCTCAGCTGGAGGAAGGAGTCTCTTCTCCTTTCTTTTCCCCTTTTTCAGTCACCAGCTCACTCCTCTCAGTAAGTTATCCAAGAGTTAGCTCTTCAGAGCTTTTCCAAGTGCCTTGGAGGAGCAAGAGGTGTTCAACCCAACTCAAATCCAAACAGGACGATCCCTTTTCCTTCCTTGAAACAATCCTGGGCTGGGTAGCACCCTGAGATGCCAAAGAAAGCCTCTCCTAATGCATTTGCTTATTCATTATTTCAGCTATTGGACCACTTAAAGCAATTTGCTGCCGAATTAAAATTAAAATAATGGCTGATACATTATATATTTTTTTTTCCCCTGTACCATTAAGGATGTGCAGGACGTTCAAGGTCACAGCTAGTCCTCACACTTGGCAGTGTGTGCAGTGCTGAGCAGTAGCTCGGGGGTCCCCACTATAAAATGCAGTCAGGCAGGATAATTCGGAGTTTGCTGGCTCTAGGGCATCCCAGCTGAAGTTGGAAATTAGCTGGAGATGCCAGGCCTTTGTCAGATAGGTGCAGCCACTTATTCCTTCCCTTTTAATGTGACTCTATGCTAATTTATACTCCGCCAATTTAATGGGAAAAGCCACATTGTACGAGCTAACAGGATAATTGTACTCGAAGCAAATTAAAAATACAGGAAAATCAAAGCCTTAAATCCTTTTTTTTATAGTGATCAGTTACTCCAGCAGTCATGTATTTAAATGTAGCCATAGAGGGCACAAGAGCAGGACAGTGCACGGGGCTGTTCCAGTTCAAATTACAAACCTGCCGTTGAGCCTCGCTTTGCGTTGGGCTTTTTTGACTGTTCCGTCCTAATTTCTCCAGTCAAGCAGTGCTCTCTCCCTCTGCCTTGCAGATTCCTTCACCAGGCAGGTGCTGTGGACACTGCTGAAGGATGTCAAGTTTGGGGAGGCTGTTTCCTACAAGCAGCTGGCAGATCTTGCTGGCAACAGCCGGGCAGCCCGAGCCGTGGGTGGAGCCATGAGGAGCAACCCGGTGAGTCCACGGCACCTTCCAGCCCAGAGCTGCTGGGAGATGCTGGGTTTGGAGAGCTCGGCAGGCTAAATGCCATTAGGTTAAATTTATCTGCTCTGAAAACTGGTCTGCCATGAGGAATAAGGTCAGTAAGTGGTTTTAATCAGCAATAATGCACAGCCCGGTTTAGTGTGATTTATGCCCTACCTCTTATGGGGTTGGGTTGGGAGGAGAAACACTCCTGTTACTCACCAGCCTCTTCACAGTTTGTGGTTCTCAAACTTCCTTGCATATTTTTAGGTTGAGGAAGTCTTTTATCTTCCACATGGGCTTCAGTTGGCAGATTATGAGTGCTTTTGGTTGCGTTAAAAACATCCAAAAGCCGTCCACTCTGGCATAAATACAATTCTGAAAGCAAGGCCAGGAGCACCCAGGGATAGTGGAAGGTGTCCCTGCCTGTGGCAGGGGTGGAATGGGATGGGTTTAAGGTCCCTTCCATCCCAAACCAGTCTGGGATTCTGGAGGTGAGTTGCCTGAATTTGAGCCAGCTGGGGAGAGCAGCACTCCAGCATAGATCTGTGGATTTGGGGGAAAAATGTTCTTATGCTGAGTGATCTGTTTTCCCTTTTCTTTGTCTGGGTTTAGCTTTTCGGGTGTGTTCATGCACCTGAGTCACCAGGGCTGGTGTGGTGTTCAGTGGGTGCTGTGTGGGTTGGGATCAGCCCCATCCTGGAGGGTTTGGGGGCTCAGCTGGATGTACCTGCACTGTTTGAGGAGCCCTTCCATCCCTAAAGCCACACGGCCAAAGCACCCCAGAACAATTCGGGTTGGAAAGGACCTTAAAGCCCATCTCGTTCCACAATTGCCCATGGCTAGCACCCAGCCAGGGAGACCCACACAGTTCCACGTGGGGTTAAGCTTTGAGCCCACCCTGTTATTTGCAGCATCCAGCTGTCCCCGTGAAGCAGTTCCTGTAAGCAGTGTTTTGTCAATACCCCTCATTGTACTTGACAATACAAACTATTTTAATATGATGGAATGCTTTCCAATATAATCTGGTGTACATTAAGATAAGGCAATCCAATGCAAACCTGCAGGAAACAGTTCTCAAAGAATAACAATCCACTGTTGTGCAAAAGGAGATGTAATTGCTGTCGCCTAGAAATGTACCCAGCTTTGCCCTCAGGCTGCAGTGGAGCAGCAGCATCCAAAGTAGCAGTAACAGCAGGTTGTGGTGTGAAAATTCCTGCTTTTTCCCCTGTGAGGAAGGATGAAAATAGTTCTGAAAATATACAGCAAAGCTCCTGCAATTTTTTTAAATGGGGTCCTAGTTATTATTGCCATTTCCCAGCCCATACCGTGGCTGCAGTGGTTTCTGTCCCCAGCAGAAAATTTTTAAGCTATGGTTATAGATAATAATGTATAGCTGTAGGGAAAAAGAGCTGTATTAATATAATACCACTTCAATATTTCATCATAGAAAGCTGATGATTAAAAAAAAAAAAAAAAAATCAGTGCTGTAATGAGAGTCCTGCCCATCGCAAACCACAATTTTGCCACTGCTCATCTCCTGGAGGTAATCTGAGATTCCATCCATATTCCACATGCAAAAAACACACACACATCATCCTCTTGCACCTGAGTGTGAGCAACTGTTCCCCCAGAAATGTCTCCGTGGTCCTTCGCCTGTGAGCCATCGTGTGCAGCCTGGCTGTGTGCAATGCACACGGATTTTATGCATGAGGTGAAAGATAAAGATAAAATGTGGCACTGCAAAAAAAAAAAAAAAAAAAACAAACAAAAAACCAAAACAAAACCCCTCACCTTTGTTATTTCTGTGTGTAAAGGCGTCAACTCTTGCGAAAACAGATTTTCTGACCCAATTTGCAACTCCACATTGCAGCCTTGTAGAAATCTGATTAAAGAAAATGCTGAGAGGACTAGTGTGAAAAAACACAGGAGATCAGAGATTGCTCACAAGGGTCTAAACCCTCAGTCCAAACCCCAAACCCAGCCCTGGAAGGGCTCAAGGCTTAGAAGGGGCTAGGAGCAACCTGGTGTGGTGGAGGATGGATTTGTGATAAACCTCCTTTAGTGAGGATGGTAGTACGAGGAAATACTTTGAAATAACCCTGGGCTGGGCATCACATTGTCCCTCAAACACTTGGGTAAAATCACAAACTCACCTTTCTCCACCAGATACCAGCATGTTTCTCCCTCCTATGAGTCAAGGCTTGGTCTTTAGTTTGGGTAGAGTTTTCCACGGGTTTCCCCTTGTAGTTGGGATGCTTCACATAATTCCTGAGCTTCAGCTTCGTGAGAAGGTGGAAGAGGTGCCAGCAGCAGCTGCCTCAGTCCATGCCCAGGGCAGGGTGGGGATGGCTCACCTTTCACAGGAGAGACTTCCCAGAGTTTGCTGTGGTTCACACTGATTGCAAGGCCTGTGGTCCTCAAAGGGAACCCATAAAGTTCAGTTAAAAATCTCGTTAGGCTGGTAGAGGGGGGGCAAAAAGAAACCACAGAAGCTCATGGGAGATGGAGAATGTTGGGCTGATTAGTCCAAGGCCATCCTGAATGAGTGTTCTGTGCCTTAAATAAGACATCTTCACGGGTCTGATCACAGCACTCAGAGCTGCCTGCCCTGGGTTTGTGCCCTCCCCAGCTGTGCTGGTCCTTGGGGGCAGCCAGGGGCACAGCCTGATCCTGGCACCAGTCTGCCCTAAATCGAGGGTATTGCACCAACCCATCCTGAATCACAGACTGGGCATTGAGCTGAATCACAGATATTCAACCAGAATGTTTGAGCTGAATCACAGATATTCAACCAGAATGTTTGAGCTGAATCACAGATATTCAACCAGAATGTTTGAGCTGAATCACAGATATTCAACCAGAATGTTTGAGCTAAACCACAGATATTCAACCAGAATGTTTGAACTGAATTACAGATATTCAACCAGAATATTTGAGCTAAACCACAGATATTCAACCAGAATGTTTGAACTGAATTACAGATATTCAACCAGAATATTTGAGCTAAATCACAGATATTCAGCCAGAATGTTTGAGCTAAATCACAGATATTCAACCAGAATGTTTGAGCTGAGTCACGGATATTCAACCAGAATATTTTGAACACTGGGGGAGTGGTGGTGTGTTTCTGAGAAAATTGTGATGGGTAGATCTGAAATCAAGGTACCTGTGTGTTCATCCATTGAGGTAGGGAGTGTCCTGAGCTGGAAGGGACCCAGGGATCATCCATCCCAGCCCTGGCCCTGCACAGACACCCCAAAATCCCACCTGGGCACCCCTGGCAGCGCTGTCCAAAGGCTCCTGGAGCTCTGGCAGCCTCGGGGCCGTGCCCATTCCCTGGGGAGCCTGGGCAGTGCCAGCACCCTCTGGGGAAGAACCTTTCCCTACTATTTTCATTCCCAATACCTTTGCTTCCTTTGGTGGGCAGTGATAACCTGAGACCCACACTGGGTCACATCACAGGATTTGTTTCTGCTGGAGAAGAGATGGACAAAAAGCAGGGGGTGGAAGTGGATGCTCTCTAAGATCCCTGCCAGCCCAAGCCATTCTGGGACTGTGTGACATGAGCAAGGCACAGGACAGCTTTTTGCTGAGTGTGTCTCAGTGTGATCCCTCAGCTGTTTCCATTATGGCCTGGCTGAGCCAGGCAGATTCAGCAGCTCTCCAGCCACGCCATGGGACAGTTCCCTCACCTCAAACTGAGCGCTGGGAACAACCAGAGCGCCAGGATTTCCTAAAAGCAGTTCAGAGTGATCCATCCTGTGGGCAGGGAGGTTTCCCCCAACCTTTTCTCCCTAAACAAACGCATTCTGGAGGGGTTGGTTTATCCACAGATCGCCAGGAGCGTTAATGACCGGCCCAGCCTTGTTCTGCCACTCACCCAGATGGCTGTTGATAAAGATTTAGCATCATGTTCCGAGTGTCAGGGCTGTCAGTAGTGCTGAACCATTTGACCAGAAGAAAAAACGCACAGGGAGCTATTGATTACAGCTTCTCAGTGTCACTTGTTCACCAGGATTTAGGTATTGATGAGGCTGCGAGTGAAAACAAGCTCTTTCCCTTGTGGGCCTCTACCCAGAAGAACAAAAGCGAAGTTGGAGAAAAATATTCAGCTGGTGCCCGAATCAGAGGGACTCCGGCATCGATCCGAGGGCTCCTTCATATTATTTTTTTGTTGGAGACAAATCTCTGGGTTTGGAAGTTTTATAGCGTTTGAGGTAGGGGCTGTGTGTGTGTGATGGATTCGTGGAGGAGAGGAATTAGATTTCACAGCATGAAGATTTCAGCGGTGCTATAATATTATGAGCTGCTTGGTTATTGATAAAAATTACATTAAATGTAGCTGAGGCATTAAAGCTCCAGACTAGGGTAGTTCTCCCTCTAAAATGTCCTTAGGGCCCTAATAAATTTTAGCAGGTTTAATTATTTTAGTAGGCTGAACGTTGTCACCACAATTAAGCCAAACTGAAGCAATATTCAATATTTTTAAATTACAGCTGGTATGGTCTTTGTACCACTTCTACATCCAGAGCTGTGGAGGGTGACGGATGGGTGCTTGTTTTGGGACAATCTCAGCATGGAATTCTTTGTTTTGGCCGTGGAAAAAGTGGCATTAATTTCATTCCTCCTCTGTTTGCTTGGTGGTGACAGCTCAGCCCCATTTCCCCGTGCTGTGAACAGGTCCTGCACCCACCCAGGGATCATCCAAGACCCTACATCTGAAAATAAAGTCTTTTTTTTTTTCTTTTTCTCCACCAAGATTTATAGCCTTGCCACCAAAATCTGCTGCTTTACTGTGTGTATTTTTAAAGAATTGCAAATGAACCTCAGAGATGTTTTACAGTGTATTATTATGGTTTTGTCACTCAAGCCAAGCCTCCTGCAGTAACTGCAGGGAGTGTAAAGGCAGAGAAACCCCAGACCAGAAAAACACTTGCAAAAAAAAAAAAAAAAAAATTCTTTGAAGAAGTCATAAACCTACTGTGGGATGGCCTGGCATGGAGCAAAGCTTTTTTTGGTACTCACTGATGGATTAATCACTTGTGGCACTGCCACCTCCAAATAAAACAAATACTGGAAGCATTTTTTTTTTTTTTTTATTTAAACCCTGATCAACAATAAGCACCTGAGATTAAGATTTTAAATTTCAGGCATTGAAATTAGTTAAGTAAACTGAAAGAACACCCCCAAAAAAACCCTTCTCAATTTATGGTCTGGCCAGTAGCTGTTCAGCTGCTTTGGGGTTTGTGTATCCCAGGCTCAAATCCACCACAGTGCTTGAACTGCGTGATTAAACGGGATTAAAATAAGTGAGGGTAAAGTGTGCAGTTTGTCTGTGTGTCTACACAGAAATAAATTGCAATTTTTGACTTGAGATATCCAGGTTGGTGAGAACTGCCCTTCTGGGTGAGTGATTGTTGTCCCAGCTCCACCGTTGCAATGCCATTACCATGCAGTTGCCAAAACACACTTGTGATTAGAGATGATGTATTGCAGTTTTTATGGTGTGTACTTCAGCTATGATAATCACCTGTAATAAAAAATAAAAATAAAAATAAAAAAAAAACCTCCACACGTTTATGCTCTCCTCTGCATTATCAGTCCATTATGTAACTCCTGGCATTGATTTTGCAGAATCTGTGTCGTGTGGTTATAAATGATAGGGAGTGGAAGGCAGAGAGGGGGAAAAGAAGAGTCCTTAAAGTTGGTTAGGTCGGAAACAAACTTCTCCTGTTGGAGGTTTTAAAAATTCACAGCCCATTTTGGATTGGCTTGCTGCTAAATAATAAACAGAGCCTTGGTCTTCCAGAGAATTTCTCCAAGGTGCACATGGAGGTGCTACAGCAGGAAGAGGATCTGCTGGGGAGCTCAGGCACTGGGATCCCTTCTCAATAACCTATTTTTTCCCATAAATCTTCTAGTCCTGGGAGGATCATGGTGTCCCAGAATGGGTTGAGTGGGAAGGGACCTTAAAATTCATCCTATTCCACCTCTGCCAGGGCAGGGACACCTCCCACTGTCCCAGGTGCTCCAGCCCCAGTGTCCAGCCTGGCCTTGGGCACTGCCAGGGATCCAGGGGCAGCCACAGCTGCTCTGGGCATCAGTGCCAGGGCTGCCCACCCTGCCAGGGAACAATTCCTGCCCAGTGTCCAATGTAAATCGTTCTTCATGTGCATTTTGGGTCTGTGAGGCCTCTTCCCCACCCTGGGCACGGAGGGCTCAGCTGGCGCAGGGCAGCCAGACCTGGTGCTGCAGGGAAGGTTTTATATATGGGATTTAATATCTCAGGTTTGTCCTTTTAAAGACTTTACATCATTTTTATGTGTTAAAATTCCCATCCTTGCCTATTTGTTCCTGAGAACCGGGGTGGTCTCCAGGGACGGCGATGGGCTCTGTGCTCTGCCAGGAGCGTGGCCCTGGCGTGGCTGCCCCGTGCTGCTGCCTTTTAGAGCTCTGCATTTCCACACTCACGGAATCACAGCATCCTCCAGGCTGGAAAGGACCAAACCCGTGGAGCCCAGCCTGTGGCACATCCCCAGCAGGGCGCTGAGGGCCACATCCCGTTGTTCCCCGCTCCCTTTGGCCTCACCCTTTGCTCCTCCCGGGTTTTGGGGTGTTTTGCAGATCCCCATCCTCATCCCGTGCCACAGGGTGATCCGCAGCAGCGGGGAGAGCGGGAACTACGGCGGGGGCCAGCTGATGAAGGAGTGGCTGCTGGCCCACGAGAAGCTGCAGAAGAAGAAGCTGGCGCGTCCGGGCGGCCGCTAGCCGGCCACGGCGCACAACCACGGCTCCCTGGCTCGTAACGAGCTCTCAGAGCACCCAGCAGAATTCAGGGAAATGGTAAATATTTGAGTGACACATAAATATAATGCAACATCCAAAGTGAAATGTGTGGTGGCACCACTATATTAAAAAAGCGGGATGCGTCCTGGGGGAGGCAGCTCGGCTGCCCTTTCTTGTTTTTACATTTTACAGCAGAATGACTACAGCGATCCAGGCCTGTTGTGCATGGATTTTGTTCCCATCTCCAGCCCTGTTTTGTTCTATTTTTAATGTCCATTAAAGCAGGGATAAGGGAGTGGGAGGGACGTGGCAAATGTGAGGTGGAAGCTTCCCCCTGAGGAGGCGACTGGCTCGCGGCGAGTGGCCCAGCCTGGCACGGCTCTCCCTCCCCAGTTTGGGGCAGAAAATGGAATTCCTTACTCCTGCCTTTTCTTTTTGGATGGGGAGATGGGAATTTTTTGTTTTTGTTTTTGTTTTTTTTGCGTAGAGCAGGGGAAGAGACGTTGCCGACAAATTGTATATTTTGGATAAGCAGTTTGATTAGCCAAATCTGGCAAAATAATGCAAAGCTCATCATAGTTGCTTCTTTATCAGCAGCACATTCCTTTATCATTTGAGTTTTCCTTCAGATTTCCATGTTTCTCTGTTACCCAAAGCTTTATTTCCCATAGCCTCTCCATTGGAAGGATTCGAGAGACATTAAAGTTAAATTTTGAGGTGGTTTTAGCAGGGTTCTCTGCAAGTACGAGCCACCAGAAGCTGAAATTTCCAGTATGGGAATCGTAAATTGTAACTTGGAAATACTGATTTTTTTATGTCTTTTATCATATTTTCATGGATGTCTCTTTAGAAAGGGCATTGCTGCCCCCCAAAAATTATTGTGCGGCAATGCGTTAGTTAATCCAGGATTATTGATACCTCGGAATTGCTTCAATAAAAAAACTGCTTTGCATGTGCAAGTGTCCTTGGGTCTGTTTATAAATAAAACACAGGGTGTGATATATGGGGAAAATAAACTATACCCCACTGTACAATATAAAGCTGTATTTTTATCAAGGGTTTCTCGTGGCGATATAAACCACAGAAGCAAAGCTCAAGTGGTTTGTACGTGTCACCAGAACCCCGAGATAAAAATACGGCCTTATAATATGTACAGTTTGGGTGTATTTTATTATTTCTTTATATCTCTAATACATGCTGCCACCAAAAGCAGGCAGCAGCAAATGTCAACTTTAACCTTTCCCACATCTGCATCCCTCCATGGTTTGGTTTTGGTATTTTTTTTTTCAGGTTTTGGGGCTTTTTCAGGGATGTCACTTTGTTTTTGTGGGGATGGGGAGTGCTGGGATTGGGGCAGGTAATGCCTTTCCCAAGAAAACAGGCAACTTTGGGAGTGAAATTCTGTTGTGGGTGGGCAGGGACAGGCAGGGATGGACGAGGGGATGGGCAGGGACAGGCACGGGGGGACAGGGACAGATGGGGCTGGACAGACAGGGACAGGCAGGGATGGACAGGGGGACAGGGAGGGATGAAAAGGGGGACAGGGACAGGAAGGGATGGATAAGGCACAGGGGGACAGAACAGAGACAAGAAGGGATGGGCAGGGAAAGGGACTTGGGGTCAGTCAAGGATGGAGAGGGACAGGTAGAGGTGGACAGGGACAGGGACAGAGACAGTCAGGAGCAGGTCTAAGGACAAGGACAGGGATGGGGACAGTCAGGGACAGGGACAATCAGGAACAGGGGCTAAGGACAAGGACAGGGCTAAGGACAGGGACAGGGACAGTCAGGAACAGGGCTGAGGACAGGGGTAGGTACAGGGACAGTTAGGGACAGGGACAGGGACACAGGGACAGGGACAAGGACAGGGCTAAGGACAGGGACAGGGACAGGGACAGTCAGGGACAGGGACAAGGACAGGGACAGGGACAGTCAGGAACAGGGACAGAGACAGGGGCAGGGACAGTCAGGGACAGGGATAGGGACAGGGCTAAGGACGGGGGCAGGGACAGTCAGGGACAGGGACAGGATCAGGGACAAGGACAGGGGCAGGGACACAGGGACAGGGACAAGGACAGGGGCAGGGACCAGGACAAGGACAGGGACAGTCAGGGGCAGGGACAGGGACAGGGACAAGGGCAGGGACAGGGACAAGGGCAGGGACAGTCAGGGACAGGGACAGGGACAGTCAGGGGCAGGGACAGGGACAGGGGCAGGGACCAGGACAAGGACAGGGACAGTGAGGGGCAGGGACAGGGGCAGGGGCAGGGACACAGGGACAGGGCTAAGGACAGGGGCAGGGACCAGGACAAGGACAGGGACAAGGACAGGGACAGGGCTAAGGACAAGGACAGGGACAGGGACAGGACAGGGACAGGGACAGGGACAGGCGCTGCAGTTCGGGCGCTGCCCGACAGAGGGCGCGCGGCGCAGGGCTGGGGGCGCGGCGGGGCCGGGTCCCCCCGGGTTTGGGGGGTCCGGGGGGGAACGAGGGGCACTGGGGGGGCCCTGAACAGAAACAACCCTGAGCGTCCGAAAATACAGCTGGCATTAGTGAAATTCGGGTGTTTGTGTGCGTGCATACACATGAGTGTGCATACATGTATACATACATACATACATACATACATACATATATATATATATATATATATATATATATAAAAGACAAATTATAGAGATAGAGGAATTATATTTTTTACATAAATAAAGTAGTAATACAGTAAAATAATGCCGCACCAAGGCGGTGCAGGGATTGGGGGTTGGGTTGGGTTTGGGTCACTCTGCCCCAACAAATGCCCGGGGTGGGGTTGAGGGCGGTGTCTGGAGCTGATGAAAACACCCCACACCCGCTATATGTGACAAACCAGCCCCTGCTCCCTGGCAGGCACCAGCGTTGTGTTTTTTTTTTTCCTGGGAATTGGCTTCCCCTGCCCTGCCAGTGCCCCCATCCAGCCTGGCCACGCTCTTGGCACGTCCTGGCCTGCAGCATCCCAGACCAGCACGCTGCTCCAGCCCTTCCCAGGGCCAGGGATAATCAAAGATTCAAAAACAATATTTGTTTTGGCAGAATTACATTGAGAATGAAATAGATGCCCTTGACGGGGGAAGAAGCTGAATTTTGCAGCAGGTTCTTGATTTTTTTTTCCCCCTCACAAACAAGCTCTGCAGCCAGTCCAAGGCAAGTGGGAATATTTTTGAAGGACTCTCTTGTATTTCCTGCATCGGATTTGCAGCAGAACTGCAGCCACACTGGTTGTACTGTTCGATGAAAAATGCAGATTCCACCCCATGTATCAATCCCAAATGGAAAAGGGCCCCAGGCCTCAGGATTGTTACAGATCACTTCCATGCACGCCGGGTTTGCGGCGTAATGAGCTCACACTGGAGGCATCTCGAACAGAAAAACGATTCACTGGCGTGGTGGGGACCTTTTTCGATGTGTGCCCAAATTTCCTGGCCTTTGGAATTAGAGGAATTAAGTCATCTGATGGACCCTTCAAAGTTTCCACTTCATTTTTTTTTAAGCAGTTCTCAAGCCTTTTTTAAGTGATAACTGATATTTTCTTTATCAGTGGAATTGCTGTTGTTGGTGGGACACGTCATTTTCCAAATCATGTTAAGTTATAAATGAGTGGTGATTTTAAACTATTGTTTCTTTTTACATCTATTACTATTATTATTTTTATTATTATCATCATTGCTATTATGATCTTTAAGATCCCTTTCACCCCAAACCATTCTATGCCACTATGATTATTTCTTCTGGAAAAATCACAAATTGCCACTTTTAATCATTTTTCCTCCTATTTTAAATTTATATTGTCTATAAATGTTGTGTTGCACCCAGCTCCAGGAGACTTGGCATTAACATGGTTATTTATTTGCAAAGGTGGTGTTGCAAACCTGCTTCTTCAAAGAAAACGCAAAAATGAGTAAAAACCTTTAGAAAATTCCTTAAAAACTTACAGCACACTGTCCCAAGGGGAATCCTGGAAGACTCAGGGACTATTCCAAGAATAATTTCCCAATAAGAGCCTTACAGGAATGCAAAAACCCTTGCAGGATTGCCTTTGCAGCTTTAATTGTGTTCGTTTTTATACCCTTGGAGAAGCGGAGCGGGGCTGTGCCTCGAGGCTGGGTGCGAGGGGCCGTGCCCTGCTCTCCTCGCAGAAAAACGATGGAAAATCTTCCTGGCAGCCCTCGCTGCCCGATCCAGAGCAGATTTGGGCTGTGCCGACGCAGCTCGGCCGAGGCCCGGCTGCTGCTCGGGTTTCCAATAACGCGGTAGGGTGTGAGAAACAAACACACACACGGGCTCTGTGCCTGGCAGCAGGGACATTGCTCCCACTGCTCGGATTTTCTTCTTTATTCTTCATTTTTATATATTTTTCCACTTTTTTATCTTTTTTTTTTTCTCTCTTTTTTACCTTTTTGATTTTCTTTTTTCTCTCTTTACTTTTTTATCTTTTTGCTTTTCTTTTTTCTCTTTACTTTTTTCTCTTTTTGCTTTTCTTTTTTCTCCTCTTTTTTTTCTCTTTTTCTCTTTTTTCTGTTTTTCCTTTTTTCTTTTTCCTTTTATTTTTTCTCTTTTTACTTTTTTCTTTTTGCTTTTCTCTTTTCCTTTTTTTTTATCTCTTCTCTCTTTACTTTTTCTTTTTTCTTTCCTCTTTTTTTTATTTTCCCCTTTACTTTTTTCCTCATTTTTCTTCTTCTCTTTTTCCCTATTTTTCCTTTTTTTTTCATATTTTTCTCTCTTTTTTTCTTTTTCTTCTCTTTTCCCCTATTTTTTCTTTTTTTTTTTCTCTCCTTTTTCTTTTTTCCTCTCTTCTTCTCTTTTTTTCCCCCCACAGAAGCCATGCCCTCACAAAACCTTTACTCCCTGCCTGTCCTCAAACCTTACCTCTCCATGTGCCTGCTTTTTCCCACCCCCATTTCTCTCACGCATCATTTTTAGCCGGCCACGAATCCTCTCCCTTCCCCACTCTTCCAAACCCCTTTTCCTCTCCCAGTTGTCCCTCCAGGGGGATCAAGGACGAGCATCCTTGGCCCCGTCACTGCAGGCTGGAGGCTGGGGGAGAGAAGCCACCGCATTTTGCTCCTTCCCCACGGCGGGGATGCAGAGATGGGGACCCGGGCTGCTCCCCAGCCTGATCCGGGCCGTCTCAGGGAATTTGGGGCCGGAGGCGGTGCCCAGCCCGGCCGGAGCCGGGGGTCTGCGCTCCATCACTCGCGGCCGGGATGCAGGAGCTGGACCACGAGGTGCAAATTGACGTGAGCGGGATGCTGGCAGCACCTCGGGCTGATGAAAGGACATTGTTAAGGAGCCCTAAACGTTTCTCATTAATGGCTGGCGTGGGCGGGTGAGTTTTTTGCGCTGAAAAAAAGCCAGAAGACAAAAAAAAAAATAAAATAAAAAAAAAAAATTCCACCTGGGCAGTAATTAAGATCGATCCCGTGCGTGGAGTTATCAATTTTTAAAACCTCTCTTTAAGTGCCTTATTTAGTTATTTTAAACAGGGCTTTTTATTTGTTGCCGTGAGTTTTCCTGGAGGAGATGGGAGCGTGGGGGACTCCTCCTGGGCTCCTCTCCCTGATCCATCAGCATCCAGCCTGCAGGAGAGGGCACGCTGCTCCGTGCCTGTGGATGCTGCGAGGTGCCAGCGCAGCCCACCCAGTGCTGGGGGTGTTGTTTGAGGTGGAGTTGCTTTTCTTTTTCGCTGAAGTTCTCGCTGCAGATTGCAGCGGGGCAGATGAAAGAGGAGCTCCTGCTCGCTGGGCTGGAGCGGGGAGGAAGGTGAGGGTCGAGCCCGGTGTGAGGGCTCAGCCCAGCCCCAGGATGGGGCTCAACCCAACTTAGGCACCAGCCGAGGTCAGAGTGGCTGGGAGAGGTTGTGTTTAATTAAAATAACCCTCAGCATGACCCCGAGCGCAGAGCTGCTGGGAGCTGATGAGGGAAACAGCTGCAACCCTTTTATCTGAGGACGAGCCACCGCGCGATGATGTAATTTTCATTTCCGATGGGCGCCGGGGTGACCTAATTCCACACGGAATCTTGTCTCTCACTTCAAAGTAGGGCATTTCAGTGGATCTGGAATTCGGCTCCTCTCAGCCCCTCCCAGCCCTGCTCAGATCCAAGGCTGGAGCACCACGACAAGGAGTGGGAGCCCCAAGGGAGTTTGGACCCAGATTTGAGTTAAAGCTTTGAAACTCCTGGCGAGCAAAAGGAAAACCCATTGTATTTCCATTGGTGCAGCCTGGGATGTTTTGGAAAATTGTTTTTGTTGCTTGCCCAGAGCAGCTGGGGCTGCCCCTGGATCCCTGGCAGTGCCCAAGGCCAGGCTGGACACTGGGGCTGGAGCACCTGGGACAGTGGGAGGTGTCCCTGCCATGGCAGGGGTGGCACTGGCTGGGATTTGGGATCCCTCCCAACCCAAAGCATTCCACGATTCTGTGATTGTACAACTTTGTTCTCATGGCTGAGCCTTTCCAGGAGGTTCAGTGTTGATTATGACCCGTGATTTTTAGAAGCATAAGCCTCGAACATGGTCCTTATTTCTGCTTTCACAAATCAAACACATTTTATGTGCTTTTGATACCAATCAAAATTGGTTTCAATCAGCATGGTAAGTGCAGGTTGAATTTTGGGGGGCAGTGGGCATCCAGCAGCTCTTCAGTAGTTAAATGACAAAATAACTGGTGGGAGGAAATTACTTCTTCATAGTGGCCAGAAGAAAAATCCCTTTGTCCTGTGCTCATGAGCAAAAGTTCATCAGAAAACCATTTTAATTTTTACTTAGAGAAAACTTTCCCGCGAGGGACCCAGGTCATGACCTCCCCCAAAGTGCAGGTGGCCTGGAGTTGTGTGGGCAGAGCCCCTCAGGAGGTTCAGGGCTTTGTAGGAATTAATGGAACACTGCAGCGTGAGCCGCTGCACCAAAGCATCATTTACAGACAGAGCCCACAGCACGTGATGACAAACTTGGTGTTCCCCAGCTGGAATGTGGATGATGCCTCAGTAATCAGCTGGGATGGCTGCAAAGCAGCTCCTGTGTCCCCTTTGGCTCCCGGTGCCCCCGGCCCCGCAGTGAGGAGGAGCAGGGGGAGGTGACCCCACGGGCCAGCGCTGTAATTCGCAGGGAGCCAGCAGGGCTCATGTCCCAGCCTCGCCCTGGGCAGCCAGGGACACCAGCACAGGCACCTGCTGCTGCCAAAGGGCCCGGCAGGGTCAGGGCTGCGCTGAGGACACACAGAAAATGCCTTGTATTTTATCTAGAACCTGCAGAAGTTTGGCCTTAACACAGGGCTGAGCCATTGTGACTTTCAGTGTTTCTGAAAGGCTTTCTGAAATGTAGCCTTCTTCACATAAATAGATTTTAAAATATGTAATATGGAGTGTCAGAGTGTATAATAATGTATAATGTATAAGTCAATTCGGAGGGAGAAGACCACGTGTGGTGGGGACCCCTCTTTGACCAAACGTCCAAGCAAGGCTGGATTTCCACCACTGGAAGGGTTTGTTTGGGCTGGGTTTTTTCAAACCTTTATCCAAATATTGTCATCCTAAGCACCCACTGAGTGGATCAGAAGATTGGCCACCACTGGTGAACGGAGATCCTCCAGGAGCTCCATGCCTGCACTTTGGAGCAGCATCAGGAGAAGTGGGTTAGGAGAGAGGATCTCAGTCTCTGCCTATCCAAATGTCCTATTTTTGTTAGGACACTGAATTCCTGATCTCAGGGCTTTTGTGCTTTTTACTTTCTGTGTAAAAAGTGAGGAGGATGAGCCCCAGATGTTCCCAGTGGCTGTGACAGATGGGTGGCAGAAGGGATGGGATTTCACCACAGAGTAGTGGGGAAATAGAAAATTATCCTGATTTTTATCTGTGAAATAGATATGATAGGTAGGTAGGTAGATAGATAGATAGATAGATAGATAGATAGATAGATAGATAGACAGATAGACAGACAGATCTGTATCATCTACACAGAGACGAGGTGAGTGCCCACTCTCATGTCCCAGGCTGAGAAAAACCCCATACAAAGAATTAACCCTGCGGAAAGTTCTATTTGTGTGGGGCCAAAATCAACCTGGAAAGTAATAGCAAAAACTGAAATGAAACTGATTTACTGGCCATGGAAGTCTGCACTTTGCAGCCTTTAAGCTGCATTTTGCAGCAGATTGTTGTGCAAATACAATGGAGTGCAGAAGAGGATGGGACTGGAACGAGGTTTGGGCCTCCGAGTGTCTTAGCTTGGAGATCACATCTGTCTGCACAGGGGTGTCAGGAGGATGGAAACTCCAGACATGTTTGCTCACTCCCACAGCCTGTTTATCCTCTAAAATGAGCAGGCTAAGCCCAGCCTGAGTTGTTGAAGAAGGGGCTGCTTTGAGGAGGAGCAGGCTGTTAATTGAGCGGCTCCTCGTGCCCGGCTCGGCAATCAGTCTTCCCTTCCGTCGCTCCCGATGACCAGCAGACTGCCTCCAACCTTCTGGCTGTCAGGAAAATTGTGACAAGGCAAATGTCAGATCATGCGGAGCCTTCTGAATGTTTTTGACCCCTTCAATCTGTTTTCCAGCCTGGGCATGGCAAAGAAGCTGTGTCGGACTAATTGGTTGTCTCTCTTCTCCAGGCAGCGGATAAAGTCCAGGTACATAATCTGATTCTTTGGATGAGCAGCATCCTGTCTTTCACAGCTTTATGTCATGTCAACCACTGCAGGATTGCTCTGGAAAAGTCCTTTTTTGCCAAAGCTGGAGCAGAAGATGTAGAGATCCTACAGCCTCTCATCTGCTGGGGTTGAGCAGTGCCCAGCGGAGGCTGCAGCCTCTCTCTGACTGTTACCAAAAAAAATCTGGCTCCTCTTCACTGAAACACAAAATATTGCAGCTGCCAGGAGGAAGTGATAGCCTGGAAATGCTGCACTTCCTTTTTTTTTTTTTTAAACCAATACACTGTGCTTTCAGGTAGAATATTCTGTGTTTGAAATGACCTAAATAACCATTGAGCTTGATTTCACTAAACTGCCCTGCTCTCTGCTCAGTAACTTTTTTCCTGGACAGTGTTTTAGGGGTTTTGAATTGTTTCTTACCAGTGGCAGTAAAACAATATGAGAATATCAGGCTGAATTTGGTGATCTGGGGAGGAACGAAAATCCAGAGCTAAGAGGGAGCAGTGTTGGGTAAAACTGGCTGGAAACTTCAGAGCCAAATTGTCCCCAGACATCAGAAAATGGTGTGTTGTAGTTAACAGAATTATAGAACCATGGAATTGTTTGGGTTGGAAGGGACCCTGAAGCCCATCCAGTTCCAGCCCTGCCATGGCAGGGACACCTCCCACTGTCCCAGGTGCTCCAGCCCCAGTGTCCAGCCTGGCCTTGGGCACTGCCAGGGATCCAGGGGCAGCCACAGCTGCCAGGGCTGCCCACCCTGCCAGGGAACAATTCCCAGTTCTCAACATCCCATCTGACCCTATAACTCATGGTATCTAATCTCAACCTACTCTCAGCCCAAAGCCATTCCCCCTTGTCCTGGCACTCTTGTAAATCGTCTCTCTCCATCTTTCTTGTAGCTCCCTTTAGGTCCTGGAAGCTGCAATTAGGTCACCCCAAAGCCTTTTAAGGAGAGAGAAGTATATCTGCATTTCCCTTTCACCTGAGAACGCCCACAAAACTCCTCCAGCCCTCTTGCACAAGCGCAGCAGAACTTTGCAGAGCACACAGCCCCAGTTATCCCGACGCCGCGTTTTTGTTGAAGCATTAAAATTCAAGGCCTAAACACGAGGTTGGCAATTGAAGCTCAGAACGTGCACGTTGCAAATGTGGATATATCTCGCCGAGCACACAGCCCATAAAATATGTAGCCTAAGATCACTCATTTATTTAAAGATGCTTTTTACCTCAGATGGAAAATGACACAAATCTAAATATTACAATGCCGAGTAATGTGTAACTGTCTGTGTGTTATAGCCTTAACACCACACTTTTGATGCAGAAGAGATATAGCAGCTGCACTTTAATTTCAAGCAAATTGATCCCAGATGTAAATGTTGTTTTGTTGCATGGAAGATAGTGCACAGGTAAAGCAAATATCATTGGTTTATAGTCCAACAGAGTGTTGCAACAGGATCCAGGCTCCCCTGCCCGGGCACACATAAAAGTCAGGAGGCTGCGGAGGAGACACTGCAAAGAGACAGCTTTGCTTTCTACCCTTTAAAATCCAACCACCTGTGATCTAAGGAGATGTTTTGAAGCCAGGAAAGCATCGTGGTTTGTCAATTGTCCTGCAGGCAAAAATCTAAATTTGGCTTGTTTTCCATTTCTTCCGCTGCGCGTTTTGTAGACGTGGTTTTCTGCCGACGTGTTTGTGTTTGGCATGAAAGAATAAGAAAAACCCCTGGATTTACTGACTCAGGAAACCATTCTTTTCAAAGGAGAAATAATAGTGGTAATTGGGCTTCACTTTGCCTGCAGATACCCCAACGTCTGTGGCACCGTGGGCAATGTATAAACAGCAAAATCATTTCTTTATTGTCTCCTGCCTATGGAGGACGGCAAAGCCCAAATATCTTGCTGTCACAGCTCTGCTTTTGAACAACAAACCTTCTTATTTCTTCTAAAATAGAACATCCTGCTCATCCAAGGAGGAGAAACCCACCAAAGAACTCACCCCATTGCTGCTGCTCTCCAGGATCAGCGCTCAGCCAAGAAGAGCTGCCATCCAAGAGACTTCTCAGCTGAATTATTTCTCCTTTTTTAAAATTGCAGGTGTAGGACTAAGTCACCTGTGTGGGATCTGCCTGAGCAACCCTCCCCAGCGCAGGCTGAGTGCTGGTTATCCTGCAGGATGGCTGGAGAAGGGGTGCCAGTGATGCCCCTGGGCTCTCACCTCCCGTGTTCCATGCTGTGAGCTGGATTTCTCAGTGCCAGCACTCCCTGCTCTTATCTTCTATTTGGTTTAGGTCAGCTCTGCAGTTGGAGAGACAACTTACAGGGCATGGAGGGCCAGGACAAGGGGGAATGGCTTCCCAGTGCCAGAGGGCAGGGTTAGGTGGGATATTGGGAAGGAATTCCCAGTTCCCAATTCTGTGTGATTCTCTGAATTGTTCCCTGGGAGGGTGGGCAGGGGCTGGCACAGGGTGCCCAGAGCAGCTGTGGCTGCCCCTGGATCCAGGATTTTATCATTCTTTGCATTTCTAGTGTTTTCACAAAGGCTGAAATTTAGTAAAATTGTGGGAATAGTGTGTTTGTATCCTTATGAATCCTTCTAAACTGATGTTAAGTGATTGAAGTTAAACTTCTGTGAGTTCCTGCTGGCCAGCCATGCTGATTTAACTCCATTTCCTCCTGAATCACTGGAGACAGAGCAGTGCCCAAGGTGTGCAGTGGATGTGTGGCCTTTCAAACACCACAACATCTGGATAAATGTGTATATAACATACCCAGAGGTGGTGCTGAAGGACAGGTACTTCTGCACAGTGTTTTTTTCCCCTTACAGTGCCAGGAATTGACTGAACCTGTCACTGAGGTGTATAAGATGTGTACAACCTCATTGTAGCAACTCCTGCAAGTATTTAGCAGTAAGACATATTGACCATATTCAGAAGTCCTTACTCAGACAAAACCCAGAGGTCAGTGTGAGTCTCAATTAATCAATTTATTCAGGAACAGCTCACTCTTTCGGGGAGGTTTTGAAGCACATACCTTTGCCAGAATAAAAAAATCAGGATTAAAGTCTGGCCGGGACAGGGGAAGACACAGGGAGTGTTCACCCACACAAGCTGTTCTTCGCTGGGATTGCAGGTGTTGCAGAGGATGAAATGTGGATTTTTTTTGGTGGCGGTGGGTGGCAGGAGGAGGCTGGGATGTGAGGGGAGGTGGCAGTGAGCACTCAGCCTGACAGAGCTGCTGTGTGATAGCAGGGCACTCACCTCAAATCACAGGTTGTGAAAACTGACATTTCCATTCAAATTACTCCAATAGCCAACTGCTCCCCGGCGCAAGTCCTTCTGTAAGTGACACGGTGACAGTGATCCAGGAATTTAACTTGCTGTTGTCTCGTTCCAAGTGGAATTATGAAGTTTGTGACATGCATTAGGAGGATGGCTCCTGGTCGCAGCCGGCGCTGTGTGTGGCGGTGCCATTAATCACAGGGCGAGGCAGAGCCTGGGCAGTGGTGTCAGCTCAGGGTGGCTGTCCCTGCTGGGAGCTGCCTCTCCCTGCCCCTCATCTCCTCCTTTCCCGACGTCTGAGCCAGCAGCTCCCGCTCCACTGAAGTTTTCCTGGCACCTCCTGCTTCCTTGCGGGTTTTTTTTTTTAAGTCTCTGTCTTTAATTATGATGGGCAGATCATCTGTTCTTGACACATGAGTAGCTGATGGCCACATTGCTGTGCTCTCTCCTCTCCTCAGGGATGCCTCTTGGATTCGTTCTCTCTTTTCCTCAACTTGGCTTTCATTGCAGGCTGCCTTTTAAATTGCTGTCTAACCTTTTAAGCAGGAAGCCTTTTCTGTTGATAAAATAAGCCAGCAGATTTTGTGATTCGACGTGTTTGCCGCACACAGGCTGAAACTGTGGACGGGTTTTGCCCAGCTTCACTTTTTTGTCACGCCACCACAAGACCCCTTTTGTTCGTTGTGCTCTTCCCAGCTCTCACCAAACTGGTTTTGACTCCATCCTTTGGTGCTGGATTGTCTGTTGGCACTGGATTGTCTGTCTGTGCCTTGGATATTCCTAATCTTCCCCAAACCACTGCCACTGATGAGCAGGGCAGCAGAATTTGAGGTGGATTCTTTGCACCCCGTGGTGGCACCGCTGAGATGAGGATCCCAGAGCCCATCCTGCTGGTGTGGCCCCACAGGGCTGGGAGAGGTCAGGACAGGGTTGGGGTCAGGCTCTGGGCCCCCTTGTTCTGCCCTGCAGGACGTGGATGTTGCACAGGAATTCCAGCCAGCAATGGCAGAAGCCCCAGTCACAAATCTGAACATCCCCGAGCCCAGAAAACATCCACATCTGGATCTCAGCCTGGACATCTTCCCTCAAAACTCATGTTTGGAACTTGAGAGTCAGCAACTACATGGAACAGTTATTAAGGAAAATGTAATTATAAACTGATGTTAATCTACGCTTCTTCAATAAAAAAAATAGGCTTCATTATTGTTGTCACAGTCTGAAGAATAATTAATGCCAAGTTTTCATTGGAAATCATCACCTCCTTGGACAGGGAGTGACTGTAACAGTATTTTGCTTCAGAAGAAGACAAACTCCAGTGCGTGCTGAGAGTCTGGGAGTCACAGCCCTCCCTGCCTGACAACAGAAAATAAACCAAATACATCAACTGTTGATTCGACACCGTGTGCCAAACGTGAGGGAAGACATCCTGCTAAATTAAGATTGTTCCGTCATTTTCAAATTAAATTTTCATAGAAATATTGTGTCTCTATTGCCCTGCAAAATGATGTGTAACCAACAGACTGGGGGTGAGTTATTTGGGTATTTGGGATCCTGGAATGTCACATTACCCAAAGGTTATGCTTTGATCTTGCTTTGAAGCAAATCACAGAATGGTCTGGATTGAAAGAGACCTTTAAATATCACCCAGTGCCCCCCCTGCCGTGGCAGGGACACCTTCCTCTGTCCCAGGGTGCTCCAAGCCCTGTCCAGCCTGGCCTTGGGCACTGCCAGGGATGGAACAGCCACAACTTCACTCGTTACAGAGCACTGCTGGGTTTCTTTCATTTTTGAGGACAAATCCATCCAGTGAGCCAAGGTTTGACCAAAAGTGTGGAATCTGCAGGCTGAGCCCCCAGGCTCCAGCTTCCCTGGACACACTCCAGCCCCTCAATGTCCTTCCTGTCCTGAGGGGCCCTGAGCTGGACACGGGATTCGAGGTGGGCACAACTCTGTGTGACCAGGGAGTTCCTGAGTGTCTCAAGGCACTGCTACAGAGCAGAAATGCTAAAAACCATAAGAACCTCCCCAAAACCACTAAACAAGCAGATGCTCAAAGCTGACAAAGAATGGAAAACTACTGGAGCGCAGGAAAAAAAATTTCAAATTTGAGGGTGCTGCAGCATTTGCAATTTCCATTATAGAGACCATTACAAGCTTTGGATGAGGAATAAATTAAACCCAACCAGTTTAGTGAATATCCAGCTGCCTTGTGAAGTTTCAGAAAACACCATTTCCCTCATTGTGGGAGGAAACAAATCTCCCGTGGTCTGGCCAAAGGCGGAGCGAGAGCCACGGGTTTGGGGCGAAGGAGATATTCCATAAAAATCGTGGCTTTCATGAAGATGAAGCACAGCAGAAGTAGCACAAAAGTGCTTTGATATGCTGCTGAATGGAGGATTAACTGCACAATGCTGTGAATTCACTGTGTCTCCTGGTTTTTTTGCTGTTTGTTCGTGGTGCCAGCAATAAAAATAATGTTTGGCCGCTAAAAGTGCTAAAAAAGGGCTTTTTGGTGCCCAGAATATGTTTGCCAGCAGGTGAGTGTGGTGGGGAGGGAGAAAGAGGATAGCTCAACTTCATTTATTTTCAAGGGTGGAAATTTAACGCTGGGAACCCAATTCATGTTATATTTCTTATCAAAACTCTTATCTCTGTAACTGAGCTTGCACAAACTCCATGAAAAAGCCACACACCAAAAAAAAAAAAAAAAAAAAGACATAAAACCCAAATTAATAAAACCCACCAAAAAAAAAAAAATCCCAAAAAACCAAACCAACAAAAAATAAAAACAAAACCACCAAACACAGCTCGTGCAGCCTGGCAGGGTGGGTTATTTATAGCAGATCTCTGCCTTTTGTCAGCTTGGTGGGCTGTGGATGTCGCTCCCAAATAAACCCCGTTCTGTGCAGCAGAGGAGGAAGAGCCCTGTGGAGAGCATGGATGTGAGCTCATGTCCACGAGACAGAGAGGGCTGTGGCACAGAACACTGCTGGGCAAAAGCCACCCCAATCTAATCATCAGCTCTGGTCGTCAGCGAGAGCTGTGGGAGAAGACGTTGTATAAAGCAGACACATCCAGGAAATAATGCCTGCCCAGTGCAGCCAGATGGAGTGGGGATATCCTGACAAAGCATTTATTTTAATAAATGTTCAATTAAAATTATTTCTGTAGTGCAAGCATGGTCCAGAAGTAGTATGGGAATTAATGAGATTGCTGGCAGAAATAAACATTAGGGGAGTTGTTGTGCTAGTTAAAAATGACAGTTATAAAAAAATAAATCTTAACGTTTCTATAGGGCTGCTTTGTGCATGTGCAAACCAGGGAATCTTGGTTCATGTTATGCTTTCACATGACAGTTTTCTGGTTTCTACCCTGGGGTAATTCCATTTATGTGGGAATTTGTGGGTACATGGATCCTATGCTGTGTGGCCAGGGCTCTTCACACAGGTAAAATTGTGTAGGGATTGAGCAGAACCTGAGCACCAGGAGATGTGTATTAGTTACAACCTCGTCTTCAACCTGTTTTTTGTTTATTTATCAAAACATAATGTGTGCCTTAGGTTGAGTTTATGGAATTGTGTGTTCAAAGCCTCTGTGTGCAGGGGGAACCCACCTGGAAACACCCAGAAACAGGGATGAGTCTGACACTGATGAACAGCAGTCTGAAGATTCCAGAGCTGAGAAGGTTATGTTTAATCTTCATTTTAAAATTATTTAAAGTTTAATTTCAACATGCATTTATAATATTTATATTATACTGTACTGTATTGTATTGCATTATATTATAATGTGTAATTATTATATAGTGTGACATATTATATATCAGAATATGCTGATATTGTATCATAACTAATCATAAAAGTTAAAATTTAAAATTTAAAAAGAAACATTTTAATTTTGAAAGAAGACACCTGGTATTTCTCTGGAAAAATCCTACAATACATAGTTTGTAATTTTTTTTTAGAGGTGCTTCATTTGGTCCAGCAATGAGACCTGAGTGGTTATGCTGGATTTTTCCCCTTATTTTGGATTTTGTTTGTGCCCCTGGCCCAGCTCCAGTGCCCTGTTGGTGGCAGCACCCGGGTGTCCCTTCCTGGCTGGGACAGCACACATGGCTACGGACACACTTTGGTAAGAGAAAATTAGATTTAAGCTGTAGCAATCAATAAATCTTAAAACAGCAGAGTATTTCTAGAAAAAAGGCTTTGGAGAAGTGTCCCTGACCCAGAAAGAAAAATCTTTTTGCGGTGTCTAAAATTCCTGGAAGTGGTTTTTTTGTTTTTTTCCTGCCGCATCTGGTGCTTCAAAGCCTCAGTGGCTGCTTCAGCTCTCCCCTCCCTGCGGTCACCTGGAGGGGTCAGGGGGCACAAAGGGACAGAACCCGGGGCTGCCCCTGCCCACCAGGATGTTCCCATGGAAAAGGGGTGTGGGGTGTCCTGGGGAGCCCCACCAGAGCCCCTGGCACCGCTGCCATTTCCAGGCCAGGCTGGACACTGGGGCTGGAGCACCTGGGACAATGGGAGGTGTCCCTGCCACGGCAGGGGTGGCACTGGGTGGGCTTCAAGGTCTCTTCCAACCCAAGCCATCCTGGGATCTGCCGAGGTGGTTCATGCCCAGCCCAGCAGGGCGTCCCTCGGGGCGTTTGCCAAATCCCAAAGCTCCCACAGCCACGGTGTCCAGTGGGCAGCTGGCACCCAGATCCCTGTTGGCCCTTCTGAGGAGCACCAGCCCAGGCTGCAGATGTTCAATATTGCAGTATTCACGGAGCTGGGCTTTGCTGGTTCTTGCGGGCACCTTCCAGCTCAGGATATTCTGTGATCCGACGATATTGAAAATCCGGCTGCCAGTGTACCTGGGGAATGAAAACAAGGGAAAGGGAAACATTGGAATAAATTAAATAAGAAATCTATTCAGTGAAAAAAAGCATAATATGGGTTTTGCAGTGCCTGAAAGCAGAGAAGCTAAAGACCTGTCATGAATGTGCTTCCAGGTGTGAGTAGCTACACCCTGGAGCAGTCCTTGGGAGTGCACTGTGCAATGTTATGTCTTCACAAGCTCTGACTCTAGTCATTCAATTTATTTGTGACAATATGACTTGTTCATTCCTAATAGATAAATATTGTAAATAATACCATTCCTTTACATTTTCTAAACACTATTAGTAATAAAAGATGGATTGATTTAAATATTATACGAAGCACAAATGCAGGCATTTTACAGATGTGAGTTAGAAGACTGAAGCCGCATTTTAATTTTCAGGCCACTACCAATGCTGCTGGCTCCACTGCCATTTCGGACATTGTTCTGTGTCTTCTAAATTTTCTCATTATTAAAATCCTCACATTGAAATCCTCACACCAAGTATTAAAAGGTCTTGCTTTTTCCTGGCTCCAGGTGCAGACTGTGCCCCTTTAAAGCCTTGCATCCCCCCCCAGTCACTGCAAAAGGGGAAGTAAACAAATAAATAAATAAATAAATAAAGAGGCGGATAGGTAAATAAATAAATAAATAGATCTGGTAATTTAGTACTAGAAAGTTAATTCAGGGGACCTCTAACCTTTAAACCACCACGTGACTATTGATTTTCAATATCACGCTGGCCCGTGCCACCCTGAGCGTGTAGAGCAGCAGATTCCAAACAGTTTTTTCCTTATCAGTCCAGTCCCCGAGTACTTGTGCATTAAGACAACAAATACCGGTGGCTCCCAGCCTGTCACATGGCGGCCCCGCGGACGTGCTGGGCCTCTAATGAACTCGGGCTCTTGGCAAGCAGATCGTGGCAAGGGGGCTCCAGCAGCACCTTCCCGGCTCCCCGGGGCCGTGCCATGGCCGGGATGGAGGTGGCCAATAGTGGGGGGATGCACCTGGAGGTGACCTCCAAAACCCCGCTGCCCTCAGCCCAAGCCATCCCTGTTTCCTGCTTAACTCCATCCCCCGTGTCCGCGTGAGCGCTGTCGGGATGCTGAGCCTGCTCTTCCCCACCCAAGACGCAAATGAAGATGGAAGGAGCGGCGCTGCTCCGAGCGGCTCCGAACCCCGCGCCTGGATTAGTCGGTAATACCAGGACATGCTGCTGGGAGCACCTTCCTCCCTCTGTGATCACCAATTAGTGCAATCAGGGCCCGGGCTGGCGTGCTGCCGGCCACGCGCGGCATTCCCGGCCCCGATGAAGATGTGCTTCCACCCTCGCACCTAAAAAAAAAAGACTTTCTCCTCCCTTCCTCTGCCTCCAGCTTTATTGATTATTGGAAATGTTACATCCCGGGGAGGAAAATGTCATTGCTTTAAATACCAGCATTAACAGTTGGGAAAAGTTCTTTTTCCGCCCAGGCGTGCGTGATGGAGAAAAATTAAACAATGGGAAAGACGGTGAAATACATGGAATTCGAAAGGAAAAAAGAGTGGTTTGTGTGTTGATTCAATCAAGCAGGAGCTTCCCCCCACTTAAGTAAGCGAGCACATCTCATACTGGACTTTTTTACTGGAACAGTGAAATATATAATGAAATCCAACAAGGAAACTGGAAAAACAGCCAAATTGGTGCAGCAAAGTGGTTAATAGGATCATTAGCCTCCTCGCTGTATTTTTTTGGACATTGTGTGCCTGTACCGTAGTCCTCGAGAGCAGATTGCAGGAACAGGCTGACAGTTACCCGCTAACTCAGCAGTGCTGGGTGCAAACTGCCATCTTCCTGTGGATTTACAGCTGCCACTTCTGCTACTTCAATTAGTTCTATAGCACACAGATGTTGCTTAAATGTTGCTGCTAATGATACTGCAATAAGCGTAAGATTCATGCCATATTTTGAGGCACGTAAATTTCTCAAGTGGCACAATTAAAGTGGAAATATTAGGTGGGGAGAACTTGGCAGTCTCTCCAACTTGGAAAGCGCACCCGCTATGCAATAATGGGTCAAAAATTCATTCAAGTTTTACTGCTGTTCAGAGTTTTAAAAGACTTTTCACAGTTGAATGCAAAGTAGTAAAAAGCAGAGTATTAGGAAATGAGAATGCTGTTGTGTTATACAGACATGACTTTTTAATTTCAAATTGGGATCACGTGCCCGCCGCGGCCGCGAGGGCCGCGCGCTGCCCGGCCGCAGCACCGCGGTGCGGGAGGAATAAATCAAAAAGTTTTCTTTAATACTGATTTAATTGAAGGTTCGGCGTGGTGGTTGTGTTAGCGGGGGGAGGAAGGGGAAAAAGGGAAAAAAAAAAAAAAAAAGAAAGGAGAAAAAATGGTTTCCTGAATCACACACAGAGACAGCATCAATCATTTCCGAAGCCAGATGTAGCCTCCAAACTGCAGCCTGACAACACATCTCCTGTTTGTGCAGCCACCAGGCAATTATTCTTTCCATTATATCTCCCAATGACAGATTTCCAAACCCAGGGCTGTAAAAATTAGAGTTTGGGCTTACACAGTTGTGTCGGGTCTTAAAAAAAAAAAAAAAAAATAAGAAAACTTATCATGGCTGCAGTGTTTATGAGCTTGTCAAAGTACATGTACATAATTTTCATCAGAATTTCTTTTACCTCATTTCCAATCCTTCAGGATTAGATTTATCAGCAGCTCTGTGCCGGCGTCCGAGCGGCTTTTCCACCTGCGAGCAGGATCCGGCTGCGGGGAGCCTGTTGGGGTGGCTCTGGTGAAAGCTTTTCTTCCTCTTCATCTTTTCTTCCTCTTCGTCTCCATCATTTATTTCATCATTTTCTTCATCTTTGTATTTTTTTCTTAATTTTCTTAATTTTAGTAATTTTGTGTTCTTTTTCATCATTTTCCTCATCTTTTTTTCCATATTTTCACCTTCACCATTTATTTCATCATTTTCTTCACCATTGTTTACATTTCTTAAATTTTCATCGTATTTTTCTTAATCTTCATTATTTATTTCATCATTGTCTCAATCATTTCCTTCATCTCTTTGTTAATTTTCATCATTTTCTTCATCCTCATCCTTTTCTTTACCATTTCCTTCATCTTCCTTCAGATATTTCTCTTGCTCAAATATTTTTGCAGTGTACTGCCTTGGCTCTCCATCAAATTTAGGTGTAATTTTTAGAAACACTGTGGCTTGTTTGGTACATTCATCACTTTGAATTTGTCATGAGGAAGAAGCACCAGTGGCAGCGCTAAACTGGGCAGCAAACCCAGAGCTGGAAATCCACACATTATTTCCATTTAATGTTTAATTTATTTGTACTGGGAAGAGCTTATCAGGCTAGCACTGACTTTGAAAATTCAGTATGGGTAGTATTAGAAGGATGAAGTTAAATCTTAGGAGAAGCCTTCATTAGTAAATTAAGGCTGATGAACATCAGCACCTCACATCTAAATTACTGATTTTCTACCCCATTTCCATTTCTCTGCGTGGCTCCATCCCACGCCTGCTTTGGATTATATGGTAATATTTAATTTCTTCCCAATATCCCATCTAACCCTGCCCTCTGGCAGTGCAAAGCCATTCTCCCTTGTCCTGGCACTCCAGGCCCTTGTCCAAAATCCCTCTCCAGCTCTCTTCTATTTTTTTTTTTCTCTTAGTGAACACAACTCTGAAAATAGTTTTCCATGATTTCCCCTCTAAAAAAGCACCCAGCATAGATAAATGAATGTACTTTGAGCTCTACCCTGCAGTAGCAACTGAATTTTTTGCAAACTAAAGCTAAGATGGAGAACAAAAACCAATCACAACTTCTAATATTGGTTTTCAGGAGACAGTCTGCAGGGGTCTCTGATTTGGTGAACGTGGAGTCAGGATGTGATGATGATTTTATGGAATTTACAGAAACAATGTCCTGTCTTTATATAATTCTGCTTCTGTGATTCATCATAGGTTTTTGTCTTCCAGTGTATGAGTGGGCACCTGTGATTTGTCCCCTAAAGGAGTAAAAATGGAGCAGAAAAAAGGCAGCTGGGCTCCAAATATCACATCTAAATTATCTGTCCAAGTTGGTGCAACAGTGTTGGAGCTCTGTGACGTTGCTGTGGGATTATGCACTGATTTACTCACCACATGATTTGGTGTGGCGGGGGGGAAATCAAATCAAATCTCTGTAGTTACCTCAGTAACCACCAGCACGGGTTGTGGTTGTGCTCCCTGATGGACAGACCAGGCCAGGGTGTCGCTGGTGCAAATGCCAAGGAGGGACCAGCAGGGACACGGCAAAGTGGTCCTTGAACTTCCCAGCTCTCAGGATTTGCTGGAAAGACTTTTCTTTGCATTGGCAAAGACTTCCTAACTCCGTCCCACTCTGACTTTGGCAGTTTGTTTCTCATCTCAAGCAGCCTCTGTAATCTATTATGGTATATAGGCCAGCCTGATCCCCCCCTCGCTCCAGCCTATGTCCTCTTTCTATTTAGGAATTAATTATGATGCTATCTCATATAACTCATTAGTATCAATTAATTCTTCCCCTTTCATGATTTTTATATAGCTAAATTAGATTGCCTCTTAGGAACTCCATAATCAGTATTGGACTCATTTAGACATATCTTTTTTTCCCCTTCTCCACCCAGTTTCACTTGGGCACAGGCTTGTGGTGGTAGGAAATGTAGGAAATGCCCCACCCCATCCCATCCAGTGGGGACAGTGCCCCTGTACCCCATCTCCACCGTGCCCATCAGCTCTGGCCTCACCTCGCCCATAATCCTGAATTCTGGCAGGCTTTTTTATTATTATTTATTCATTTGGGGTCTGCACAAGATGTTATTATTGGTTCATCAGGGTGAATAGGAAATATCCGACTTCCATCCTTTGGCCAAACCATTGTGAATTCTCTTCCCCTTAAACTCGCCACAGGGACAGGGAGGGAGTGGAGGGAGATGCTCGTTTTCCTCGTTCCTCCTGGCGGGGTGTTAAGTTTGAAATCTCAGCTTTGCTGGAATTCACATGTCCGTATTTAACTGCTTCACTGCTTACTGGCATGTCGGATCCAGTCAGGGAAAAAAAAGCAGGAATATGATTGAATATATCTGGCAGGACCTGATATTCCCACTCATTTTGAATCTGATCCAGCAGCAGCCAAGGCAATTAAATAACAAGTTTTTCTCTGGCGAAATGAGTTGCAAAATGCCCCCAGCTGCATGATGTAGGAAATACACCTTGATTTTACTAATTGCTGTGCCTGTGCCTCACTGGGGCGGATCCAAGGCGGCTTCCCAGGTTCCACATCATGTATTCCAGGGAGCTGAGCCCAGGCTGGGATGGGTTATCCCCCACTATGAGCCCGGGATGAGCCGCTGAGTGAGGGCTGAGGGGAGAGGTGGTGAAAGGTGAGAGGATTCTCTTTGCTGGAAACATCAAACATCCAAGATCATCTGCCATCCCTGGGCAGCACCACGCTCCAGATGCTCCCGTGGCTGGCTGGGAGAGAGCTCAGGCTCAGCCTCCCACTGAACAAAGGCCAGGCTGGGGTAGGTGCAGCTCAGCTTTAGTGAGGCAGCAAAATGCAGCCCAAAGAGAAGAATTTCAGGAGATCAGCTGGTGTTGGTGTCACAGCTTTGCCCTCAGGGGCTGGAACTGAACTGTCCCAGCAGCATCACCTGTGATCTCCTGTATCACATGATCTCCAAGGAGTTGGAATTTTTTTTAAAAAAATTAATGATTTGAAAGGAAAAAAAATGTTAGATCCAAATTATTGCAGGCTGCAGCACACACAGGCCTGCACAGGTGTGTGATGGGCTTGGAGCAGCCTGGTCGAGTCAAGGTGTTAGAACTGGATGAGCTTCAAGGTTCCTTCCAACCCAAACCATTCCATGATTCTGTGATATTGCACCTCCTTTACATCACCTGGTACTGGAAAAACATCACCTAAAGATGTCCCCCCCAGGTGCAGGACAGAGCTGGGCATCAGTGCTGTTCCCCACAGCAGCTTTGGAAGAGCCCCAGATGGGCTGCTGGAAATGATCCCAGATGTCTCTGGTTCCACATTCAGTGCCACAGCAAACACCAGGGCCAGTGGCAGGAAACCACACACACGAGGAGGTTTCAGTAAGCAGCCTAAGGAGTGTGATTGCCAAATCCCAGTTCAGGAAGGTATGGGTCAAGGGAGGGGAAAAAGAAGGGTGGGTTTCTGTAAAAGAAAAGCCAAAAGGCTGAGGCTCACGGGATGGCTTTATTTAGGGACACATTCAGATATGAACCTTTCTCCTTCTCCCGTTGCCCCTCCAACATCTGGTTGCTCACCATCCTGCCCAAAGTACCCACTCCAGTGGGATGGCAAGGGGGAAAAAAAAGATGGAAAAAAGAAAGAGGGGAAAAAAAGACGGAAAAAAGAAAGAGGGGGAAAAAAGAACCCAAAACTTGACTAGAAGGACAAAAAAAAAATTTTTTTGAGAAAACCACAAGACTGTTTCCCTCAAAATGTATAGAAAATTCAATCTTATCTGCATCCAGGATGTTTTTCAAATACAATTTTCACTGAAAATGAGGGAAAATGTACTGTCTGATCTATCTTTTATTAATTTTTCCCTGAGAATGTCAGCTCATTCTCCTAAGGGGAGATTATTCCCATTATCAACAAATTTAACTGGTTTTGTTCAAATCTAAGAGCGTTACTGAATTTGCACTTCCTTTGACTGATCACGGAGCTCTCCCTATTATTTAATTTATTTACATTCATGTATGCAATTATATTTTGCAATCTGATTATGTGGTTTATATCTTTGTAGGGATGAGAATGCAAAATGTTGCATTTCTTTTTTATTATATGAGTTGTCAAGTTCTTTTTGGATGGAAATGAGAGTTCAGTATCACTGTGGTGAGAACAGCATTAATTCCATCAGTTAACCAGACCTACCAAAACAGTGCTGGCTGCAAAATCACGGAGCATATTCTGCGTCTGAATGATAAATTTCATTAATTAATTTGACTGATAAAGTTAATATGCAAAGGAGATATTATTATCTATAGTAAAAAAAAAAATAATAGGTGGTTTCTGATCATTACATCCTTAAGATTTTAAAACCCAGCAGATGTTATCCTTTGGAATTTATTTTTTATTCATAGATAGGGAGAAGAAAGCACATTTTCTGCTCTTCCAACTCCCAGTCATGTTTTCAGTTCTGAGTGAGTTCGTCATTGAGCTGAACAAGATGAATACATTGAAACGAAGAGGAAAAAACCAACCCAACTCTGGCATTGCTGAAATCGCTGCCACCAAGTTTGTCACTGCAAAAAAACTCTGACTGCAGCTGCTGAGCTGGATCCTGCCAGCTCGGTCATCTGAACCACCTCGAGATGACCTCACAAAGTGCCATCTGCCTAAATCCCTTTTGCATTTAATCTGACTTATTTTTCCAAGTTATTATTTTCCTTTAGCTCCTTCCCATGGCAGCCTCTGCTCTGATCCAAACTGGTGGGTGAAATGCCAGCCTCAGCACCCGGGAGTGTCCCAGGCCAGGCTGGACAGGGCTTGGAGCAGCCTGGGATACTGGAAGGTGTCCTTGCCCCATGGCAGGGGGTGGCACTGGGTGATCCTTCAGCTCCCTTCCAATCCAAAGCACTCTGTGACATCAGAAGAATGCTAAACAAACCCTCCCCATCACACAGCTGGGGAGAAAAGCCTCTCCTCTTGATAAAGTCCCCATAGGTTCTTTTATAACACTTGGGGGCTGCACCTGGCCAGCATGAGCAGAGCTTTGCTTCTGGTAGTTGCTTTCCAGGCTAATTTTAAAAAAGAAAACCGAGTTTAAAATTATTTTTTGCAGATTTCTGGTGTGCATCGCTAATGTAAATATAGCTAATTGCTCAACTGTATTTATTAATTTTTGTATTTCTGTGTTTGTTTAGGTATTGATTATTTTCGAGCCATTCCAGTTACTTGGTCATGGCCTTTTACAACCACCAACAGAGGAGCATTTTCGAAATCTTTATGTGCAACACCCTGAATAGGTTGTTCCAGGACACAATTTTTTGTTAAAAGTGCTGCCCTTAGTCCGTGTTTTCCCTGTGCTCTGTCACTGCTCAGGGCTGAGCTGCTGAAGGATCCTGACAAATCCCTGGTGGGGGATATACAGCTCTGGAAAAGGACAGAGGTGGGCAAGGATGGCTTGGCTTGGACATCTGTAAAACATTATTTCAGCAGGTTTGGGCTAGCTAATACTGGTTTAGAGCTTTGAAAAGTCTTCTCCGAGTAGCTTTCCAATTAAAAAAACCCCATCATTTATGTTTCTGTTTTGCTAAGTACTGATATCCTTGGGCCCCTGCTGCTCAGGCTTTAACAGCCCCAGTGATTTGTTAAGATTTTTTAAGATTTGTGAGGTCCATGGGTCTTCACCCATGGGCTTGGCTTCACCCCTTGGTGCCTCAAAGCCTCTGGCTGGTCCCTACCCTCTGCTTGGCCTCTGTAAATTTTTTCAGGCTGTGCTTAAGGCATAAAATAAGTGAAGAAATATCTGAGGAGAAATCTTGGAAGTCCTTGCAGAGATCCTTGGGACACTACAGCAATTTTTGGATTCATGACCTACTCCAAGATGAGACACACAGATAAACCAAAAAGCTGAAGAAGCACCATGGGCTGAACTGGTCTGCCCAAGCAGATCTGTGAAATGGTTATTAGAGGTTATTTTATTATTATTACTATTATTATTTATACTCATTACAGTTTCCTTTATGTCTGTGGACACAAGAGCCTGGACCTAGAGCTGTCCTAAGGGGGCAAAGGGTCGCTGGCACAGATTCCCAGAGCAGCTGTGGCTGCCCCTGGAGCCCTGGCAGTGCCCAAGGCCAGCTTGGATGGAGCTTGGAGCACCTTGGGGCAGTGGGAGGTGCCCCTGCCATAGCAGGGGTGGCACTGGGAGGGCTTTAAGGTCACTTCCAACCCAAACAATTCCAGAGACACCCCAAAAACTCACTCCCACGACAGAATTCCATGGCACGAGGAAGGAGATGATTAAATACAACTTTATTGGGTTTCATTGTACAATTTTTTTCACATCTTCCTCCCTTCTTCTCTCCATCTTCCCCTTGGTATTTCCATCCCAAGTTTCCTTGTAGATACAGGGCAGCTCTTGACTGGCTGTGTTACCCACACCAATTCCAGCCTCAGTTTCCTTTTTTTCCACTTGATATCTCTATTTATATTTTACACAGTAGGAAATTTGTGATTTTTGTCTGATTGAAGCAAAGCAGCCTTCAGGTAATTTCCTTGCACCCTCATCACCCCTCTTCAGTACCTGCTTTTGCTACAAAGTCATTTCTCAAACAGCTTCATTTATTTAAAGATAAATGCAAACAAAGAGCCACGTAATCAAAATCCTCTAAAAGCTTTGTGGGCACCAAAAATGTACAATTTTGTGACTAATTAACTGCACCCTTTAATTCATTATGTCCTTTCAGTAGTAGCATGAAGCCAACAGAGAGAAAACAAAACCATTAAGTGCAACTGTTGCTTTATTTAAATGATTAAGGAATAAAATGTTTAAGAAATAAAATAGAGCCACAACTGTATCACCTCTGTCACTGTCATATTCCAGCTGGCCAAAGTGCTTCAGTGAGTCACCAGCTGAAGCAGGGTCCCACACCAGGAGGTCTCAGCTCCTGTGTCAGTTAATTTTGACCTGAACACTGAACAATTATATTTGATAGTTCATCGAAAAATGAAATTTAGCATTGCAGATGAGAAAGGGAAATGGCTTGGGTTTCATTATTTGGTTTCTACAATTTTAAGTTCTAGGACAGTTCATTTAATTACAGCTTTTGTCTTTTATGAAGTATCTGGGTAAAGGTAGGGTTTTGAAGAACACCAACAACTTTTAAAAACTTTTTATGACTTGTGGGACTTTAGGAATGTCTCTCCTTTGTATGCTTTAGTTTAGAGGTTGTTTGCATGCCCTGACTCCAGACTGGATGCTTTCTCTTCCTTTCCCTGTAAAACTTAGGGCACTACGTCGAACAACGACAAGTGGCCCAAAAAAAAAAAAAAAAAAAAAAAAAAAAAATCAATTTGCAATCTGATTTGAAGGTTTTGATTTCCTCTGATGAGTTTCAATTTCATTAAAAGCAACCTTATTCGCACATAAAAGAACTCCTTGAAGGGTAAAGCAGGGAATTGTCTCAGAGAGCATAAAGAACCCGCGCTCCTTTGTGCCGTTTATTCAGGGCATTAATTGTGGGCCGCGGCTGGCGGGTGCGCGGTTATCGGTGCCGCGATCTGCGCGAGAGGGGACGCGCGGCGCAAGGGCTCGCATTCAAAAATCACTGCGGGCCCTATTGACACCTCGGTTATCAACAGCCCTTATTATCTGCTTAGCGGCGGATCGCGGCCCGCCGGTGACATAATAAGCTACAAATCACTGGTGGGGCCTTTCTGCATTCTCCTAATTGTGTGTATTCTCTGGAAAAAAAATTATCGCCGGGACTCTTGTCTTGATGAGAAATTGACATTTTCTGGCGGAGCCTGGCGAGGACTATGTGGGGAGATAAGACTTATAGTTGTTTTAAAGGAGTGCAGCCATTCTTTCAGAGGCCTCTTTATTGCTCTAGTTGACCCACTTGATGAGTATGGATTTCATGAGGTCTTTTTCAGCATTTGAACTATAAAAGGTTCAGAATGACACCACCCCTTATAGACAAAAGATAACCTTGCCCTTTGAATATATTGATTCTTTATTAACTAGGCTGTTTAATGCAATGAAATGAGGCATTAGATTGAAGCCTATTTCAAGTGCTTTGAATAATCTTTAAAAGCTTGAAAGACTTTTAAAAGCTGCTCTGCAATAATTGGCATGTACTTTTAGAGACTCTTATTCCTTCGTTTTGATTAAGGAATTTTTATCATCTTCCTGTGTCTAAAATCACTGTGGGCTGACACAACATATTTCCTCAGCAGGGCTCTTACCCAGATGTGTCGTAGGTGGTGGATTGCTCTAGGAGTATGTCATATGTGGGTTTTCTCCTTTTGTATTTTCCTTGCATTGTAAGTTAGAGGAACCATTTAGATGCTCATTATTCAAACCTTTGAAATAAAACTAAAAGGAAAAGTGCCAGTAGGCATCGTGAAGACTTTCATCCCTAAAAACCAGCTTATTTTTTAGTGGGATGCATCTGATTATGCCGCCTTTTAAACACGATACACAGACACACACTCAGAGTGGAACAGTTTTCAATGCATAATAATAATAATAATAATAATAATAATAATAATAATAATAATCCAAAGTGTTCTGCAGCTTTAACAGCGGTTTTTCATCAAATCAGTTTTCATTTGACATGAAAACTATGGAAATACTGGAGAAGAAAGGAAGCATGGTTAAAAATCCTGGTTTTCCTGTTGGTTGTGACTGCAGTGAGTTTTGCCTTCTCCCCACTCCATCCCTGAACCACGGGCAGCCGAGGAGGGGCTGGGACACTCAGCGTGTCCTTTGGCACTGGATCCACATGCACCACTCCATCCATTCACTTTGGAGCTCCGAGTTTCTCGGTGCCCTCTCAAAGTTGTCAGCAGCCCTCTGATTAATGACCAGATCAAACTCCAGAACAAATTCCCCGTTTCACCACCGCAGGCGCATGCCAGACCCATGTTCCTGTGGAAATACCCTGGTTTTTGGTGGTGCTGGTCACACACAAGGATACAGGAGCACATTTGATGTCTGGGGTAAGGAGCTCAGACCTGTACATCAGGCAAAGCTTTGCAACTCTCTCCAGCTCCGACGCTGCATGTGCCCACCTCATCATAAATATATTTTTGTACCCATTTTAGGTGCATTGCACATATTATGGCCCAGAGGATGGAATGTTTGTGCTCAGTATTATAATTAGCAAAAGAATTTGCTTCCTTCTCAGCAGTTAAGAGACGAGCACGTCGACCTTCAGTGTCAAACCACCACATGGAAAATTTGGATTGTGCTTTGTTTAAAATAACTTTTCCTGTTTACAGACTTTTACAATATGATATTAAAATAGTAAAAGAAAAAAAAAAAATCTATTGTTACCTTCGCTTTACAAAAAGCCTGTCTGAAGTGCACTGTTTTGGTTAAATAAGAAAAAGAGATATTCTGCAGGTATCTTCACAAAAAGTGAACAGTTTTGGATAAATACTTCACCAAGGCTGAGCAACAAGTGATTGCCACTGCAGAGCAGAGATCTCCTTCCTCATCCTCCTTCCAGGGAACTGGAAAGACCACGTCAAGGGTTTGGGCTTTTTCATAACAAAGGAATAAAAATTCTGGTATTTAGAAATGAAACCCCCAGTGTTGCATTATTTCGTTTAGTGTTTAGTCACTTTTTTTAATAATCAAACCAGATAAAATTACTAAAAATGAAATTCACAGACAAGAAATACTTTAATTAAATATTGTGTAAAATGAACATTTTTTTATACAGTTAAATATATGAAAAAATGTACAGATAAAACAATCTTATTGTAGGGTCTTTAACAGTAAAATCTACCATTTAGTGAAGCTTTCCGTCTGGAGACAATGAAGCAATGAGTGCATTGACTAATTAATCTAAAACACAAACAGATTGCATTTATGAAGGAACTTGCAGACTTTCTTAACATGTACACGTGACCTCTTTTTTTTACCTTTTTTTTTAGAGCAAAACCTTACTTAGACAAAATATAACGGAGGCAATTCAGTTCCAAAGTGACTTCTCAGGCTTTCCCACCTAGCCAAGCCTTGGCCGTGCTCACAGAGCTGTGCTACGCTGAACCCTTCTTCTAAACCTTTCAGAAAAGCTTGGCTAAAATGTGCATTTTTAATTTTTTTTTGCCCAAAAGAGAAAAAAAAAAAATTACAAAAATAATAATAATATTTTAAAAAATTAATAATAATAAACAAAATGATCCCTCCTTTTTTTTTTTTTTTTTGGTTAAAAGGTGAATTCTGCTGCAGTTTGCAACATGTTTTGCAGTGCTGCGCTGGCAAAAGATTTAGTGCAAAGTAAAAATAAAAACAACTCCACGTTTCTCTGGCTGGATTTGGCACTGAGAGCCACGGAATACAACGGAGGTCATTCCAGTTTAAAAAGTACCATCGGCTACGAGTTGATTACAAAAAGTTCCCTAAAAAAAAAAAAAACCCCAAGAAACCTAAATAAACAACTCCCAGACATTAAAAATTCGGTGTGATCCTGATTTCCCGTGAAACCTTCCCTGGTTTTGAGCAGAGCAGGGTTTGAGAGAATGCAGAGTGCAGCAGAAAATCGACACATAAAGGAGTGGCAGAATTGTACACCAGGATTGTGCTTTTTTTCCCCCCTTATTTTTTACACCAGAAATCATCCAAATGAAGTCGTGATTGACAATTGTGGTGTAAGCCTGTGATAAAACAGCACAAAAGTTCTTCAAAGAAGTTCACTTTTAAGGCATCAGAGAAGTTCATGTGGCAAACATTTTAATTAAAACATCAGAAGTGAATTTATTTTTAAACTTTAGGCCTCTGAATTTTTCCAGTAAACACAGTTCAGCTATGTGGCAAAGTCATGGGTGGCAGCTAAAAATGACTTTTTACAATCTTAAAAAAAAAAAAATTAAAATAAAATTTAAAAAAAAGAAAGAAAACAAACAAACAAACAAAAACAAAATAAAAAATGCAACCACAAAATAGATTCATCTTTTCTGTGGCTGTATCACATGCACATATTCTACTAGTATTCATTACAGCCATGTGGCACAATTTTGATTTGACTATACAACAAACGACTTTTCCTTTCAAAATTATTTGTTCTGATAACTTAAAAATAATATAAAAATAAACAATGAATTTGAATTTTTGAAAAAAAAAATTTAAAAGGATGGAAAGGCTAAACAATAGCAACCTTATGAAGTACAAATGAAATGCACAGACACTGATTTATTTAAAAGAAAAACATGAAGGCAACAGTTCTTGGCTTAATGCTATTTTCAGCATCACGATACCAGGCCAGGACAAAAACCAATACATACAAGAACATAAAAAAAAATGATGAAAAGCAATATACAAAATTTCAAAGATAAATACAATATTTATAGTTGATATGTTACAAAATAAATTCCCTTAGTGACTGCAAGTGTTTATGTGAAAGAAAGTGTTGCAATGGATAAGACTATTTTATTCCTTATAGGCGTCATAAGGAATAAAATCTGCTTTTTTTTTTTGTCTAAATATTTAAGTGGATCTGAAAAAAATTCAAGACAAGTGTATAAATATTTAGCTACAACTTTGGCAAAATCACAAAAGTCTACAATTTTATAACCACATACAAAACACATTAGGGAAGAAGGATCTAGAAGTCAAAAGGACAATTTTCTGGTACAAGAAACATAGACTTCACAGTAGCCTAAAATGCAATAGTATACAGTGCTAGCAAAAGTTGAAAAAATGTTGCAGATCACACTTGCTTAACAGGAAGCTCTAGCAGTGGAAGTATATTTTTTTCATTTTTTTAAACCAACAGACAGTAGCAATTTCTTTTTTTTTTTTTTCTCTGTCAGTGTGCTTGTTGAAGGCAAGAGAATTCAATATCAAAGTTACAATTTCTAACTACAATAAGTTACAAAGTTCCATTTCATTAAGATGAAGTTAAGCAACGATAAACCCCCCCGCGCCCGCCCCCGCGCCCCGGTTTTTTGTGTGGTTTTTTTTTTTTTCCTAATCATATATTCATCCTTTTTTTTTTTTTTATTGTTTTTTTTTTCCAGTTTGATGGCTCATAACCTCCTTGGCCCCCTTTTTTTTTTTTTCCACCACAAAAAAATATTTCACATTATAGAGATACACAACCATTGTGAATCTAGTTATGAGTACAGAAAAATGTTCGGAGGCATTTTTCATCAGTGTTTCATGATAATCAAAATGGTGCATCCACAAAGTTTCTCCCAACACATAGCAAGTACTAGACATAGCCAAGACGTAATCAGAAACTTTATACAAAATAGGCGTCGCTTTTTCCTTATTCTCCAGGACTGAGAAATGTGAAAATATGAGAAAAATTCAGTCAATAAAATGGAATTGTTCATGAAGAAGTAGGTTGTTTTGCATGTAGATTCTTAATAGTTTAAATAAAATCTTTAAACAAAGTCTTTTTTTTTTTTTTTCTTTTTTTTGTGGCTTTTTTCTTTTTGTGGGTTTTTTGTTTTTTCCTGTAGCATTTCGATTTTGTTGCTGATTCTGCGTGAAGGTACTGCTTCCATCAGCATGTCTTAATATACTAAACTTGTCCCCTAAGCCCATCCTCTGCAGCTTGGCGCTACGGTAGGTAAACAAAAGTGACTTTACATTGGCGGGACTACAAGCCCGGACATGGCTAAAAGAAAAAAAAGAGAAGAAAAGGAGCTGTTATTGGCACGCTGGGCTCAGAGCCACCACGGGACGGGGCGGGAGGATGCAGAGCCCGGCTCCTCCACGGCGTCCCCAGAGCAAGGACCACGGACACTCCTCCCAGCAAAACACACCCCAAACAGCCTCCCCTTGAGAAAGGAGCTCTGCAGGCAGAGCATCCCCACTTCCCCAGGCTCAGCTGCTCTCCTGACAGCTCTTCTGGCTGTGTCCCCATCCCCTGGGGACATCCCCACCAATCACCACTTGGTGCCCTGGGCAGAAAACCTCATTTTCCACTATTCGACTTCATGATGAAAGCAGGACTGAGCAAGCCAAGGACTCTCCAAGACCAAAAACCAAGAACTCTAAACCTTCTCCCAATCCTAGAGCTCAACCATCGTAAAAAGACATGATATTTAAACCTCTGACCAGCCATATCCTGGGGTTTCTTAACAGAAAAAGACTGAGATGCCAACAACCACTGTTTTTTCCTAGTTAACTCTTTGGTAGAAGCACAATTTAGACAGTCTTTCATTTTAGTGTTGTTTAATTTTTGCCATAATGATATTTCTCATTAATTTATGTACAACAGATATTAATAAATTTGTTCGTGTAGCGATGTGAACTTCAATTTCTCAGTTCATTAATTTCAACAATATTAATTTATTTCAGGTTCGCCGTTGCAGCTTTACGGTTTGGAAGAGCTGGGTCTGTACACATTTCATAGGCAACACGACCACGACCAGCATTGCTCCAAGAGCTGCACCCAGAGCCCAGAGCAGCCCCTGGTCCTGCCAGAGCCTTCTGTGGATTTGGATGGAGTTAAACCTCTCTAAAACACAGCTTAGCTGATGTTCGTGAAACAGGATAAAGTCTTCCAACTCTGCCATTTTTTCTCCCCAATTAAATGTGTCAAAAATGTCAAAATCGAAACTGAAGTTATAATTTCGCAACATTCATAATCATGAATGTTATAAACCTGACCAGCAACTGAAGTTACAAAATTCAACTGGAGAACAGTGGTTATATTGGCAGAGAGCCTTTCTACCCAAAATATTCAGTTTCCTTATCATGTTTTCAGAGAATTACAAAATCATTTAGGTTGGAAAATGTCTCCAAGATCAAGTCCAACCTCCAAGTCCAAGCTGTGTCCAACCCCCACCTTGTCCCCAGCCGACAGCACTGAGTGCCACCTCCAGCAATTCCTTGGACTCCTGCAGGGATGGGGACTCCAAACCTCCCTGAGCAGCCTCTGCCAAGGCCTGACCACCCTCGAAAGACCCTTAGAAACAACCCTTCACTAAATTTCTGTTCCACCCTTCATCAGCCCCGGCCAGCAGATGACTTCACCCTGTGCTTGGACCTGCCAAACCCCTGCTCTCAGTTTGGCTTCTCCCGTGGGATTCAGCCAGCAGCAAATCTGTCACCATGCCAGTCTGGTTACCTGGGGTGCACCTGGCCCGGGGGTGCAGGAGATCATTTTAAGGAACAGCTGTCATGGAATCACAGAATCATTAAGACTGGAAAAGACCTTTAAGGTCAAGTCCAACATCAACCAGCACTGTCGTGGCTCACCACTAAACCATGTCCTCAAGTGCCTCGTGCTGCAATTCAACCATCAGCTGCTCCACCCCTGGAAGAGTCCAAGGCCAGGTTGGACAGGCTGGAGCTTGGAGCAGTTTAGAACAGTGGAAGATGTCCCTGCCCATGGCAGAAGGTGGGACAGGATGGGTTTTAAGGTCCCTTCCAACCCAAACCATGCTACGATTCTGCTGTGTGAAAATTTAGATTATCTGCTGCCATATTTTTCTGGAGGAAAGAAAAAGTATCTCAGTTCTTTAATTTAACCATTTCTGTCGAACTCGCTTTGTGGCACAGTCTGAGGGGGGATGCAAGGTTGGTGCTCCAGACGTGCATTTCACAATTTATTTTAGTAGCAATCTCTGACAATTGTGAATTTCTGCACTGAGCTTCCTGCTGTGCAAATTGATACCAAACGCCTTCTTAAAGAAAAATGAGCTGGTGAGTTTTTTAATAATAATTTTAATACTTTCATCTGGAGGAAGGCCAGAAAATTAAGCAGGATGCAATTTTAAAAGAATATAGAGAGCCTTTTGCTGTGCATTATAGTCCTATAACCAGAGAGCAATATCTTTCACAATCTATAGAAAGCAAATTACAATTGAAAACCAAATTTTGAACACATATTGTCCTTCCAACTTTGCAGCGAGCCAGTAGTCTCTCACTAAAAAAATTCTTTTCTACCTTTAATGTTCATTGTTTTAAGCAGGAAAAGGCTCTCTGCCCTAAGCAACACACGTGGTTGGATCCTGCTCTTAAAAAATTCGTGTGAGTACTTGACTTTCTGGTCATAGACTATGGAGGTCACGCAGAGTCAACAAGATTGTGGCTTCTTGGATACGGCCCAAAAGCCCTTTTTTGTAGGCTTACTCACAGGAGTGAGTCAGGCCCTGGGGACAGCAGGGAGAGAGCTCTCCTCCAAGAGCTGCAGCTTCTGAGTGCTGGCATGGGTGCAGCAAGGGGGAGGAGTAAACATCAGCCCTGGCTGGCACTGCCCCCAGCCTGACCTCTCTGAGATCTCCCCAGATTGCCTTTTTGTACTCTTAACCTCTGTCTTCACTGTTGAATCATCAAATCCCAGAATGGTTGGGGTTGGAAGGGATCTTAGGGACCATCTTGATCCAACCCCTTGCCATGAGCAGGGACACCTTCCACTGGAAGGTGTCTTGGATCTCTTTACAAAAAAAGCGTCCCCTGCAGACTTCTCCATGTTCACTCTTGGGCAGTAGGTCCTACAGCTCAGAGAGGGTTTTGGGGTTGTGCCTACAGGCAGCAAGATCTTGCTTCTGGTGTGGTGGGCTCGGGTGGTCCTGATGCTCAGGGTTACATCAGCACAAGGCAGAAATTAGAGCAGCTCAACCTCTGTTTAACTCTTTGTTAGGGGACAAAGCAATCCCCCTGAGGTCCAGCTGGAACTGCTTAGTTCTGCTGTTCTCACCAACTTAGATGTACCACAAGCAGCATTTTTCCCACACAGAGATACCCTGCAGTGGTTTGCCCACCAGGGAGGGGTCAATTAACCCCCAAATCCCTGCAAAAGGACCACCCTTGTCTGAATTCTTATCCAAAGTCCTTACTCATCCATAAACTGCAGGATTTGCCTCTGCTGCACCACCAGTGACCATGAGCTCTTACTGCCCTCTTGGCTTGACTGAATGTGACCGTTCCTAACATCTCCTCAGCTGTTGCTCAGCTCCTTCACACCCTGCCCTAAAATGAGACTCTGCACTTGAAGATCACCAAAAAAACTTCATCTGCATTGGACTGCAGCTCTCAAATTCCATATTTTAACTTAATGTAGAAAATGTGCTGATCTGAAAACTCTCAAGGTGATTGTACAGAGTCCAGAAAGCAACTAATTAAACTTTAAAAAGAGTTCCCTGACAGCAAATGACTGAGAAAATAGGAAGGAAGAAGCAGAAACTCCCTAATGAACTCTATGTATCAAATGCAGTGTAGATAAGTACCAGCACAGGAGTGTTGGTGGTTTTTCTTGACGATGTCTCATGAAGGAAGGAGCTGACAAACCCATCCCTGTGCTGCCCCTCAGCCCTGGCTGCAGCTCAGGCCAAGGCAGAGGCTGAGATCTGTGAGGATGAATGGGTGAATTTTGTGAGCTCAGTCTGAACTGACTCAAAGCTTTGGGTGGAAATAGGGATGGTGCCTCTGCTGGGATGGTGAAGGACCGCACAGAGGACTCCTGGGTGGGGGAGGTGAGGTGGTGCTGAGGCCCTGGCACAGGGAAGGCTGTGCTTGCCCCATCCCTGGAAGTGTCCAAGGCCAGGCTGGACTGGCCTTGGAGCAGCCTAGGAGAGGAGCAGGACCAGGACAGGACAGGACAGCAGCCAGGACTAAGACAGTGGAAGGTCTCCCTGCCCAAAGTTGGAACTAGATGGTCTTTAAGGTCCCTTCCAACCCAAAACCATTCCAGGATTCTGTGATTCCATGTCAGTTCCCTAACTCCCACAACACCGAGCATCACCTTGTGGTGCTGTCTACTTTGCATAAATTATGTAAATTTTTTTGCCACAACCCTGGAAGTCGCTGCTCTAATTACCAGGCCAGAAGGACATTCTGCATTCTGTTTCTCTGGGTCATTCTGCTCAACACAAAATTATTCGGGTTCAGCTTGCAGAGGAAAATTACATTTTTAATTTAATTAATTATTTATCGATCTATGTATTATCTGTTTAATTTCAACACTTGGTTTTCAGTTCAGCTGCTGATCCAAAACCCAAAAGGATGACACCGAGTCTGCTGCGTGGATTGCAGCATCCAAAAATCAGGGGTCGAAGGCATGGTTAGGGCTTTGCTGGGCTCTCTGGGCATGTAAAAAGCTTAGTGCAAAGTGAGGCTGGGCTCAGCTTAAGAGCTGAATCCATGACCTATTTAACAAATGAGTATTGGCTGGTTCCAAGTCATCTTCTGAGCTTTATACAAAAAGCATTTTGTACCTGAGGATGGAGATGTGCAATTACCGGGGGCTTGAGGAGGTGCTAAGGGACATCGGGTGCTCAGTGCAGGCATTCAGCCCTCCCAGTTCTCCTTAAAACCCCACTTTGAGGTAATCTAGAGATTTTAAGTACCTAACACCTTGAGTATATGACTCTTATTCACATACTGAAATGGCAAAAATCTGGATCATTTTAATTTAGATCTTTAAATAATTGTGTTTAGCAGAGTAAATCAAAATCAATTAGTTGATCTTCCTGCCTCAGATCTAAGCCATATGTTACCACATTTATATTATTTTTTAAATTTATTTTTGTCTAATTTTTATTATTTATTTTATTATCTCATTTTTCCTTTTTTTCATTATTTTATTTCAGGATTTATTTTTTTATACCAGTGTCTTCTTACAAAGAGAGGAAAGTAGGACACTGGATTATTTTATGAATGGATTATCTTTTCTAAGAATATGGATATAGTTTTCTACTTACAGTAGTAACACAGTGGAGCTTCCACTAAAGAAATACGCAAAAAACTGTTAATTTAATTATCCTTTCCTTTAGTATCACGCTACAATGAGTTTGTGCATCTGGATTCTCAGCTCTTTGCTGACCTGAGTGCATAACAAGGTCTCAGATGTTTTTTTTTGGGCCAAGAAGTTAAGAACAAGCTACAGGAAGAGTCATTTTGAGATGCTGGAGTGGATTTGGGGTGGACAGGCAGCTCTGCGGGATTGGGATAATGTCTCTCCAAAGTGCCTTCAGCACCCCACAAAATGCAGGCGTCCAGAATTGCTTTGGCAAATTAAAATCCCCCTCATCTGTTTGCCTGTGAGTGCTGGTTGGATTATGGGTGTCATGGTGATACAAAGGATGAATAATCCTGCGCTGCTGCTGCTTAACTGAGGAAGTCAAGAGGAGTGACGACCTCGGGGATGAGACTGTCCTCAACCCTTCCTGGTTTCAATGGGATCTGAAGTGCCTCAATTTGCTGCACTGTGCACTGAGACTCCACCAGAGGCAAACAAACCTTCCCAGTGATTCTAATGCACCTACAGTCTCACCTTCTGCAGGTCAGAATACCCCCTAAAAGTGGCAAAATGAGCCATGAGTCTTCCTTGTTAGGGTGACTTCTTTGTTTGTGTTTTTGTTCTCGCATTGTGCCGTAATTCCGCCTGCCCCACACCCTGCAGGTGGCCACGAACATTCTGCCACTGATTTATCAGTTGTTCCTGGCATTATCCACATGAAATCACATGGATTGCGAATTTTAAAAAAGGCAAAATACTAAAATTTCCTGCCCTAATTAAAATATTTAGTTCATTTAGGGATGTAACCGCTCTAACACCACAGTAAGAGCTGGCACCACCAGAGCATGCAAACCACTGCATACAGGCCTGCTTAGTCCACTGAGTAAGGGCTTAACCTGACTTATATTAACTTGACATATTTAAAAACGCTACTGCACCCTATAGAAAGTGAGGAAATCACACCGAGCCCTGCCAGAGCACTGCTGGGTTTAAACATCCACAGAAATGTGTTCAGAAAACATAAAAACACCAGGAGTACACAAACCCTCCAAGAGACATTCCAGGATACAGTCTTCCCTTAAAATTTAAGGCACAAACTCCTAAGGGAAAATGCCAGAAAAACAACTGGTGTTTGCTCTAATGCAAGCATCAAAAATGAACTAAAAACCTGAAAACCTCAGCAGACCATTCACGCTACCCTATTTCTCCCCCTGCTTTTGCATCACTACGAGAGCACTGAAAAATCCAGCCAGGTACCTTTCTCCCCGAGAAGAAAAAAAAAAAATTAAAAAAAAAAAAATAAAAAATAAAAAAAAAAGGCAGCAGAGAGAAAATTGAGAGAGATCGGGCTCACCTTGAAGTCCATTTCCATTTGCACTGGTGCAAGATGGTGGAGGAGAGGCTTGGGGCCTGACAACAGGAGCGAAGGCGCTCTTTTGTTTCACTGCAGAGATGACATTGGCAGGTGAGAATGAGAAAATGCCGTGTGTACTGCTACAGTTTGAAGGGAGGGTGACCGAAGAGGCTGCCATGGTAGGGCTTGACGGCACTACTGCAATAAAGCAAAAATAATCAGGACTCAGATTGAGGTTTTCACGGCAAACACGGAAAAAGAGAGTGATAGGGCCTTGCCTCTTAAAATATATATAGATATATATATATATATATAAAAAAAATATATATAAAAAAATAAAAATGAAATGCCTTGGCTTGGCCACTCTCTGGATAACAGGCAAACTCTTTTGTGTTGGACTTTTGTTACGAATTGCGCAGTCCAATTTTTATTTTGTTTTATTTTTTTGTTTGTTTCGTTTTGTTTTGTTCGTTCTTTTCTTTTTTCTTTTTTTTTTTTTTTTTCTCTATCTGAGATTGTATTCTGGCACAAACAGATCAATTTATTATTTTCATTTTTACGTCCAGCCTCCAGAGTCACCCCTCCTTTTATCCAGTAGCTGACAATAGAGGAAATCAAAACAATGCAAGGAGTTGATTTTGTAGTAAATATGAATCTATATGATGATGTGTTACCAAAAATAGACACTTACTGCCATAAGGAGAGTTAGCTGAGGAGCCATTAAGAAATCCAGGGGAACCTGGTACACCTAGATTGGGCATGCCGGCATTGCCATATCCATTCATGCTATTGCTGACTGTGTTGTAATTGGACTGCTGAGGAGTACTGCTGGGAACATATCCTCGCGGGGAAACACTGCTTGTGTTGCGACTGTAACCTACTGTGTTAGAAACCCCCCCACCCCAAAAAAATAATGTTATTTTATAAGATAGACTTAGGGCTGGGGGGTTTCCTCATGCAGCATATATTACACAGTTTTAATTGATTGCACAGCTTTGCTCTGAGTTGTCTCTCACTGCCCTATCAACTCTTGCAGCTTGAGATAACCTTATCACGCCAACCCTACTTAAATCATCCGCGAGCACTCTATGTTGTCTCTCCTCTTAGCACAGACAGCCAACAAAAGCTCTCTTCGATCCAGCTGTGTCAGGTGCCTTCACGTTTGTCTTTAGGAGCAATTATCAACAGGCTCGAGTCCCGCTTTGTACCAACACACTGCGTGAACTTTCAGCCTCTCCACACCTTCAAATGCCAGAGCTGACAAGAAAAACTTTTTTGTTGCGGTGATTTACTTTAAAAGGCTGTTTTGGGGTCTTCATTTTGTGATTGATATTTTTTATGCTAACAACAAGCTTTCGTAAGGTGTAGCCATCAGTGAAAACTAATTCAAGAGCAAGTACAGAATTTTATAAGGCTTATTAGCTTGGAAACGCATTAAAAGACAATCTTTTTAGAAGAGGAAACATAGCGGAATCAGGATTTTAAACAACAATTTGTTCCTATCTGAGCAATCAATTTAATAATTACGTTGCAAGCAAAAAAAATATGCGTTTGGACATGTCTAATAATCCTGTTTCCCTCCTTTCATTAGTATCAAAATTAATTTTAAATGCAATATGCTACATGCATTTTCAATTACAACAGGTAAATTAAATCAACTATTACTTTTATTAGTAACATATATGTCACACATGCCTACAAACAAAGTATTTTAAAATCACAGACATCAAATTAGATTTATCTGTGTAAACATTCCAAAACCAGGTGGAGGTACCGAGACATAATTATTTTATAAACCAACCATACACGCTGTATATTTACTGCGAATAACAAAGAGCTTTCTACACTTTGCCAATTTTATTTTTTTTTTTTAGCCCCACTGGTGATGCTTTATGATAACAGGTAAATGAAAGAACAGGGAGAATTAAATATTACGAGAAAAGTTAAAGACGGCATTTCATTCCGCGCTCAGACACACGGCTAGGGGGACAGAGAGAGGGAGGACACGGCGGTGACATCAGCTCACATGAACAGGCCAGAAGCAGCCAACAAGGTGAAGGATTAACCCTTGAAATCCCACCTACCTTGGTCGTTGGCTTGCGATGTTTCGGAGACATTGACGGCGAGCTGGCTGCTGAAGGAGTTCACGCCCATCATGCCGGTGTGGGCGGGAGTGTTGGCTAGAGTGGGGATCTGGTTGTGGTTGCGGGGCACGCTGTACAACGCCTCAGCAATGTCAGCTGCTCGTTTCAGGATTATTTCCTAGAGAGACACAAAATAACCACTGACAACTCAGATTCGTGCAAATGCTCCAAGTCGCAACAGCGCAAAAATTTACCTAAGAGATTCACGTGGAATTACAGTGAGGATGGGGGGTTTGCTGCTTGTTTCAACAACACCTCCTGTTTTTTCTTCCCGTGCCCAATTACTCCTCCACACAGTAAATATAAAGAAAGGAAGAAATTAACATAAAACTCCAGTTTAGCACTGGAAGCCAGGTGAGAATTGTCACACAGGTTTTATACGCCCAAGGCGGGAGTTTGTGTTTTCAGCAGTTTGCAAAATACAGTACAGCTGATCCACTTGGCTGAGCAGATTTCTTTAGGACTTCCCATTAGTCACTGTATATTTTGGCCCCAGTTCAAGGTTATTCTCTTGCCTTAATGCTTGCTTATGCTTTTGGCACCTTGCACTTAATTGTCATTTCTGATAGGCAAACGAGCGGCGAGAGGAGAAGGGGAAGATGAAGCGTTTCCCTCGGAGCATTGCATCACATCACACTGCCCTCAAGGTGGCTGGCAAAGCCTGGCTGTGTACAAAGGCAACGTGCTGATGCTCTGCCAGCCCTGCACAGAGCAGGTATTGATCTACACGTGTCGGCCTGGGAACAAAGAGCGCGCTGCTGACCTACCTGGTTGTTGTGGGGCATCCCATATAGGGCTTCAACAAGGTCTGCTGCTCTCTTAAGTAATACTTCCTAAAGGAAAACAAACAACCTGTGTTATGTTTCACTAAGGCAAGAGCAGTGCAGCAATGTTGGCAGTTGTAGCGTCTCTAATTGGAAGGAACTGATAAAGTGGATAAAGCACGTCACACGCCGCCCGTGTGCTCCCGCTATATTTAGGGGATATATTACAAAGATAGGAAGGTATTTTGTTCGGGAGGAAAACAGGGCTTGTGGTCTGAAGTCAAAGTTAGAGACGAGCCTAAAAATAATATTGCATTTTACATCCAGCTGTTCAATTATGATTGACTCGGAAAGGTGTTTGCTGCTGTAGCATGTAGCTCTCGTGCTGAATTAGTGAAATCAGTGCTTGAGGTTTAATGATGTAGTCTTATGGGTATTAAACAAACAAACACATGGTAGAGATATGAAAGGCACAGGCATCACATTTGGCTGTTAATTCCTAGCACTTTAGTGGTGAAGAACAATAAGTAATTTTCCATATCTTAATTAAACTGGCAGAGTCCTTAAAGACAACATCTCACCCCTAATTCATGCCCCAAATTTGCAAGTGAGTTCAATGCTTATTCCTCTTTATTTTGAACAATAAAGTGAATTAACTTGGGTTAATCTAGTTCTTTCATAATGACATTAAGAAATTTTTCAATTAACCTCTTTGACTGCATGTTGTAAAGGACTTCATAAATGACTTCACATTCAGAGAGTGTTGAGTACTTGTGCCTGGGGGCATGGATGCACTGAATTTTGTCTTATCCCTGTCTGCATGCCTACTTTCAGTTTTATGATTGTGAGGATTAATCCATAGTTTAGTTAATTTTAAATACAAATGGACTTTTTTTTTTTTCACTTGTTTTTTTTTTTTTT
>NC_071537.1:1363316-1373316 GCF_026979565.1 Vidua chalybeata | reverse complement strand
CCAAAAAGGCATCAAGGAGAAGCTGGCAGGGAATACTGGGATGCAGTGCTGCTCACAAAGGAGGACACAAGGACATGTAGTCATTGGATGAAGGGGAACGGCTCCAAACTGAAAGGGATTAGGTTTAGATGGGGTACTGGGACAAATTCTTCCCTGGCAGGGTGGGCAGGCCCTGGCACAGGCTGCCCAGAGCAGCTGTGGCTGCCCCTGGATCCCTGGCAGTGCCCAAGGCCAGGTTGGACTTTGGTGCTTGGAGCACCTGGGACAGTGGGAGGTGTCCCTGCCATGGCAGGGGATTGGACTTTAAAGATCCCTTCTGGCCCAAGTCTGTGACAGGAGTTAACCAAGAAATACTAAAAGAGTGTTTTGAAGGCTAATTTGTGGCTTTGACATCTTTGAAGACGAATGTCAAATCACTCAGTTGAGGAATCATCCATCCCTCTCAGGCTCTGTTGTAGAGTAGGTCAGAATATCCCCAGCAGAACAGGCTTTGTACTTAAAAGTGGAGAGGGGGAAAAAATAAGGGAAAACACTCCCTGGCCTGTTCCAGTCACCCAGCACACCAACGGAAGGAGCACAGCATGAGGGGAGGGAGAAAACAAGGGTGAGGGGCCAGACAGTTGTCAAAGAAACAGCAAGCATCTTCCCCAGATGTGTGGCAAATTAAGGTTTAAATACACTCTGTGACTAATAATCTGTCCCCTGATTTACAAGAGCCTGGTGCCAACACTTGTGGGGTCTCAGCAGGGCTGGTGCACCCTCACTGCACGAGAGGTGCCAGGAGGCTGCTGAGAAACATCTGATGGGAAGACCATGGTGGTCTTCTACGCTCACATAATCCTCAGGGATGCTCAGCCCAGCCCCTCCAGGCTGTCCCACCACAGGACCTGGGCTCTTGGCACACTTTTGGTGGTGGCACTCAGTGACAAGTGAAGCACTAATACCTCATGACCCTCGATTCCTCAAGGGCATTTCCACTTTGACTGAGAACGATTGTGTTCCAGTCTCTGATGTTTGCCAAAAAAGTCATTACCATCATAATAGCTGCAGATTTACTTTAAATGAGTGAATGAATGGATGAGATGGAGAAGGAGCAGGAGCAGGAGTGGGAGAGAGCAGGGGAGAATGAATGAAAAGCACTTCACATGCCACAAAACCCTCTAAAAATGACTGAAGCAGACAGCACGCAGGGAGCAGCACCTCATACACCCTCTGCTTTTGTGTGCTCTCCTCTCCACATCCAGGGCCACTGGATGAGTGGATGAGAAAGGGATTAGGTTTAGATGAGGACAAATTCTTCCCTGGCAGGGTGGGCAGGCCCTGGCACAGGTGCCCAGAGCAGCTGGGGCTGCCCCTGGATCCCTGGCAGTGCCCAAAGCCAGGTTGGACTTTGGTGCTTGGAGCACCTGGGACAGTGGGAGGTGTCCCTGCCATGGCAGGGGATTGGACTTTAAAGATCCCTTCTGGCCCAAGTCTGTGACAGGAGTTAACCAAGAAATACTAAAAGAGTGTTTTGAAGGCTAATTTGTGGCTTTGACATCTTTGAAGACGAATGTCAAATCACTCAGTTGAGGAATCATCCATCCCTCTCAGGCTCTGTTGTATGGCTCATCCATGTATGTATGTGGCCCATCCAGGGCCACTGGATGAGCACCTGGATAGAAGGATGACATGTCTGGTCCCAGAGAGCCACATGATGGTTGGATTTATGGGAGGGGACAGCCTCGCCTGGGACACGGACATGGACATGGACATGGATATGGACATGGACATGGACACGGACACGGACACGGACACGGACATGGACACGGACATGGACATGGACATGGACATGGACACGAACATGGACATGGACACGGACATGGACACAGACATGGACATGGACACGGACACGGACACGGACATGAACATGGACATGGACACAGACATGGACATGGACATGGACACGGACATGGACATGGACATGGACACGAACATGGACATGGACATGGACATGGACACGGACACGGACATGGACACAGACATGGACATGGACATGAACATGGACATGGACATGGACATGGATATGGACATGGATATGGACACGGACATGGACACAGACATGGACATGGACATGGACATGGACATGGACATCACCCCAGTGTTCTCCGTTGTACAGACATCACTCTGCTGCTGCTGCGGGTATTTAGAACCAGTGCTACTGGATAGATTTAAACATTTAAAGACTTAAAAGGTGAAGTCTGAAGTAGGGAATGGAAAGCACTTGGAGTTAACCCACTTGGGGCGTTGGTCAATGGAGTTTTTGTATTAGACCACACCACACATTTCAGTGTGAGAAGAGTTTGCAGGGTCAAATACCCACAAATTTGCCATCATTTAAAGTTACTGAATTATCAGATGAGAAACTGGGGATCACATCAATAAAAAACAGCACCAAGGAGAAGGGCCTGGGGGTGTTGGTTGATGAGAAATTCTAGGTGATACAGCAATGTGCCCAGAAGGAATTTTTTATAGGGAGGGTGCTGAGGCCCTGGCACAGATTCCCAGAGCAGCTGTGGCTGCCCCTGGAACCCCAAGGCCAGGTTGGACACTGGGGCTGGGAGTACCTGGGACAGTGGGAGGTGTCCCTACCATGGCAGGGGTGGCACTGGGTGGGATTTGAGGTCCCTTCCCACCCAAACCATTCCAGTTTTTAGCAGGGAACATTGCAAGGCAGGGACTTGGCACTATTTCAGTGCAGAAGAAGGAAATCTGTGTGATATCAAATCATAAATGCTCTCATCATGCCAAGGAAATCCCACGGCCCAACACACATGGTACTACAACAAAACATGGCATTTTATGAAAACAACATATTACTAAAATAACAAAATATTGCACTCCAGAAATAAGGCATATTCCTGATTTCCTAAGTGTGTTACCATGTGCTACTACATCAAAGCAGCCAAATGTACATTTCAAAAGCTCAATACTCCAAGGTACTTTACTAATTAAGATATATTTTACTGGAATAAACTGAGCTTTCATCTATTTTTGCATTTGGGGTATTATTTGGGAGTTTATTCCTTTGCTTGGCCAGACAGCTGAATAAATATCTTCTCCTTACAGATAGGTCTGTGTAGATCCATCCCCATTCACTTGTTTCCACACACACATTTTAGAGAATCATGCTGGAATTCTGCTGCAAGAGCCTGAGAGAACAGAAATTCTACCTGAAATTCTCCTGTGCCACAGAGCTGGATTACACAATCCTTGTGCAATACAAGAATTTCAGGTCCTCTGAATACGAGAGCAATGAAAAATAAGAATTCCAGGTACTCTGGAAACGAGGCTTGATGGCAGCAAATGGCAAATGTGATCATTTGCCTGTCATCACTGGCTGAGCTCTTCAGGGGTATTTATCCATCTCAGAACCATATGAAATCTGTGATGCCTCAGCAAACATCTGTAAGAGCTGGAATTCTGCACAACTTCTCCCCATTTATATTCGGCAGCGATCACCCAGCATAAGAATATAATACTGTCATATTTTAATATAATATTTAGACAAATAGGACTTATAATCAGATCCTTAAGATCATCTAACAGAGCTCCTACAACTGTATTCCTCTGTTGTATAATAATTTAAACAAAAATAGATCTTACTCAAAGTTGTGAAATCTCTATATTACTTGTGGATATTGGAAAAATACCTCAAATAACTCACAGAATGCATTGAGTCTATAAAAAGCTTTATTTAATGCTTAAGCACAGTGGATGTTGCCACTTCAAAAAAAGAAAGCAAGCCTGGGTTATTGTTTTAATCATTCGGAATTCTGTTAAATTATCTGTTTAGGTTTCAATGGAAATGTAAAAATATTTATGCATGCTAAAATATACAGATATAAAATATATTCCAAATAAAAATACTTTTGTATGCCAAAGTTATTTATCTCAGAGAAAACTGCAGATGCTGAAGGTTTTCAATTAAGCTAACAAAATTCTGAGTTTTCTGAGGAGCCATAATGCACATCCAAATTTAACAAGGTCTCAAGGTTTTGCCAAAAAAATCTCTTTATTTCCATCCTTAACAATTTAACGAGTTGGGAATTTTGCAACTAAAATTTGAAACTGTCCAGTCCTATATTGCAACTTTCAAGCTTATAAAAGACTGGGATAGCAAAGGGAATTCATCAAGCATGGGTTGCTGGGACAGCATCTCCTGCTCCACTGGCACATCCACAGCCAGTGGGCATCCCTGGAAAGGACCACGGAATATTCCAGCTGGGATCAGCACCAGCTGACCCTCAACCCGCTCCAGAAGAGAGCCCCAGCTCTACCAGGGAGCTCTTCCATCCACACCAATTCCCATGGCTCCAATGGGAGTTGACTCAAAAATCCACAGTCATCCACAGGAAATTATATTCACCTTGCCAGCCTTAGAAATTCTTGTAAAATAGAAATACTGGTGGACATCCAGCAGATTTTTGAAATGCTTTTTAACATTTTTCCTTAGAAAATTGCATCCACTGCAGTTGTGATAATTAATTATTTTTTTAAAAAATGCAGATGAGGCCTCGGCCAGTGCCTTTAAATCAACTTTCATGAAAACCACTTGGCTAAAAGAATGTATCTGTGACACACAGATTTCTGACATGAAAACTCTTCCAAGCTTTTTAATTACAGCAGTAGCACTGGAATATGCAACAGAATGAGTTTCAAGATACAGCAAAATCATTATTTTCCTCAACCACCAGCTTCTGGATATTTTCCTAATTTCCATGTTATGTTGCTCTCAACACAAAGGCCACAAAGTCCACATGTTTCTTTTCATCTCCACAGCACTTTCCTGAGAGTACAAATTAATTTAATGGGAATACTGGTGTCATGGATAGCAGCAACCAGCCAAACCCAGGAATTCAACTGGATATCTTCCAATGCAACCCAGATTTGTCTGTTTGTTCTCTTGCTTTCATAATATGAGAACAAGAAGTACATTTTCAGTGAAAGGTCTTATTTCCTGTCCTTCCACCTATTTTCCTTGATTTGAAACCTGGGGAAGTTTTCAGCCCAAGTGGTACGGTCAGGCTATAGTATTAAAAATTAGCAGTAAAGCTAAAGTTATAGAAAGAAAAATAGAATTAGACAGTTTAATATTCAGGAAACTGATTTTACTGTTTAACTCCAGAGTGCATATAGCAACAAAAAATAAAAGAGAAATGCCATTTTTCCCCCTTCTCAGAGAAAACAAGGCAAAGGTCTTATTCAGCACTCAAATTTTCCTGATTATTACGTGAAGCCAAGATGACCCTTTTGTCCTTTTTTTTTTTTTCCCCTTTCTTTTTTAAGATGAATTGCCATCGCTTCGCTGCTACATTTTGTCAGTTTGGGCACAGCAGAGTCAATACCTTCACCTTGACACGGAAACTTTGTGATTTATCAGTGGTGCTGTGACTCAGTGCTACCACGACCTGGCGAGGTGCAGCCACTCATGGCACCGAGAGCAGACTTTGGTCACAGCTACTTGGAAAAAAATAAAGCACTCTCTGATGATAGACAAATGTGTCTTGTTAGCAACAGCCAAAAAGCGCTTGACTTGTACTAATAACAAAAAGGCCATGTTGGTCACCATGGGTCTAAAGACGAAGCACCCTGTCACTGCCTTGGTTGGGAAATTAGCAAATAATGTTCCTTTTCCTTGATAAATGGGTGACAGTTCTCTCTCACCAATCATTTTTTAACATTTTGATGCATGTCTATGATCCCGCTGGAGGAACAGAAAAGTTTACTGGCCCTCAATTTTCCGATGATGAATGGAACACTCTAAATGTGCGATTTCTGTATGAGGTATAGTTCATTTTAAGCAATTCTAGTAAATGGGTGTCACTGATTAGGACAAATAGTCTACTTGTGCAATAGCACAAATGGTATGTCTCATTCTTCTGGCCTCCTTTGAGACAGAAAAGAAAGGGGACAGCAATGACCCTGATAAACCTGGAATTGCTACTGTTTAAAAAAGAGCTATTATATAATATACATTATCCAACACGCTATTGACTTGATGCTACTAAATCATGTCTGTATGTTTAGCATTGGCCTATTAATTAAAAATGTATGTCATGCTCAAAAACCTTCTTTATACGAATAGACACTTCACTAGAATCCCTTCCCCTTTGACTTATTGCTTTCAGAAAAATACATTTTACTCCAGGCCTATAAAGCAGTTTTACACATTAACAGAGACTTTCTGGGTCTGACTCTTGAACACTAAACTTTGACTGACTTATAGAGACCCAGCTTGAAGAAAGGGCAAGAATATCTGTTCTATCTTGATTTTTTTCCAGCTTGCTAACAACTGATACTGACACAAGGTCTGATCAATAAATAACCAATACTGTAATAACAGTGACTGTAAGTTGCTTCAGGACAACAGCACTTAACAGGGAAAAAAAAAAAAAAAAAAAGAAATGCAATATATATGAATTAGAAATGCTGAGGATTTCATTAAAATGAATGTAACTGCTTTTTTTTTAAGACTTTCCAATAAGAGCCTGGATACATTCTGTATATTTTTAGCATTCCTCTCGCAAAGTCACCAGATTTCATCCTTCAGAGCAATAATTGAATATGTACAAGAAATAATCAGGTGATTTAAATTTAACTAAGGCCTTTGCCGTGGAGTTTAGCATAGTAAAAATAGTATGATTTGTGGGAGGCAATTAACAATCATTTGCTCTGTGGATACAAGTAATTTGTTTAAAGAGCACTGACCTATGAGACAGCCAGTTTGTGTTGGCTGTGATGGAAGGGAGCTATTGACTCTAAACAGTGTAACAGCGCCATTGACAGAACCGCATTTGAATGTGCACAAAAGATCTCCCAAATACTTGAGGAACACGAGATCTTTCACAGGGTGGGGGGCCAGCCCAGGAGAGCAGCCAAGGTGAGGTCTCCACGCCGAGGGGAGAGCCAGCCAAGCCCAAAAACCTGAGCAGTGTCGCGAGTGCGGAGGGCTTCCTCCCGCTGGGGCCGTGCCAGCCGTACCGCGCCACCAACGCTCCATCAGGAGGGACCCTGAGCCACCAGCAACGGGCTCGTGAGCTCCAAATCCAACACAGTGCTTTGTGCAGGGGAATCCTTCTCGTGTTCACATCCAGCAGCAAATGCACTGCAGGCCTGGGAATGGCTCCGTGGGTTGGACATCCGCGCGTTCTGCTGGGGACGTGGCGGCGGTCGGGTGCCACGGTCCCCCGCGAGGGATCTGCTGCCTCCTGGCAATTTGGGGCATTGCCTCAAAGCCAAAGAAGCTGTCAAAATAGGGGCGTGCATCAAAAGCCTTAGGGTGGAAGCAGCCAGCATGAAAAGTTCCAAGGGCCACGAATCATTCTTTGAAACTGTTTTGGTATGCTCTAGATCAGGCTATGCACCCTTTATTTGCTTGGGAAACTACACAAAACACAGAGAAAACAGGAAGGCAGTGGCACAAACACACTGTAAACACAATCCTGCTGCTCAGCTGAGAGCAAACCAACAGAATCTGCAGAGCTTAAAATATGTGTGCAAAGGTGCAATTTTATCTGTAACATAATTTCATTTCGAAGCATACAAATCACAATTTGCCATAATCAAATAAGGCTGCAGTGCTTATATTCTAATTAAAAAATAATCTCTGATATTTAATTTAGAAACCTGGAAGACTGTACCAGCAAAATTATGGCTACAACCTGCACCGACCACTCGATTTACCCACAGACAGCAAATTTTTCAGGTAGCACTTCTAAAATTAGTATTAAACAAGCAAACGCTGCACCGCTCGATATGTATTAAAACAAGTATTGTACCCAGTTATTAATTTGCACTATTCACTTTTAAATGCAGCAAATACCTCATTAATTTAATTTTAGGTGCCCACCAGTTTATATTGCATTTTACAGTCTAGAAGGCAATTTACTATTAACTGGCAATTACATACAGAATGATTGTTAATTCTGCTCCTAAGTGCTAGCTGCTTGAAAATTGTTATCTCTCTCTAATTTTTGACCTTCTTACAACAGGGGTGAGGTACACTGGGAATACAAAGGACTAGTAGAGAAGAGCCGGACATGTCATTTGTGACTCATTCTTTTAATTCACCGTGCTAATCAACTGAACTGCCACAATCTCCCAAGGTAATTGTATCTTTATAATAGTTGAAAGCAGCGGGCAAAAAGGCATGGATAGATGGGGAAAGGCCTTGCCTTTGCCTGCTGGGAGCTGGCGTGCTCCTGCTTCTGCGCCGGGCTAATGGGGGCTTTGGAGAAAAATCTGGAACTTTCGCATCTCCCTGCCCTGATGGTTTAATGTCTCAACTTCTGCGCTCACAAAGGCTTTGTGCACCACACTACACTCTTGTTTCATTATTCCGCAGCCTTGTTGCCCTATGGTCTACCTCCTGCTGGGAAGGTTAAATGTTAGAGTGCCAAGCCAGGCTGCAAGCATGGTGGGACACTGATGGGAAACAGATGCCCTGGGGACCCGGCCCCTCCCTCCGCCAGGCTACAGCATTTTCATTTTCTGAAATACAGCAAGGCTTGGCTTCCCTCTCAATGGCAGCTGTAATTTCCAAAGACTATCTCAGCCACCCTATCACTGGGATAAAGCACAGCAGAAGTTTCTCAGTCAGGCACACTCTGGCTTTCTCTCTTTATTTTCTTATTGCTGGGATATTGGCTTTTGTTTCCCTCCAAAGGTGTTTTAAATATCTATTCCTGTTAAAGTGTTGTTAGTTACATAACTTTATTACAATTTCATTCCAGTGGGAGAAGCTCCTGACATTCTCATGATCCTTTTGAACATCTTTACTCAGCAATAAAGACAAAAGACAACCCCAAGAAGGAAAAGAATGGTTTGTTCTTCCAGTTCCATAAACATATTAGAAAGGGTTCCACTTCTACATTAGAAAGAACCTCAGAACAGCAAAATTAGCCACATTTGCAAAATCTGCACCTCAGAAATCAGTTAAAGACATTACTCTAAAGCAAGTTAGAATTCCAGGCTCTGCCCTGAGAGCCAGACCGTCATCTGGTTCAAATCTGCGGCGCTTCCCTGTGCGCAGTGGAACTGCACCAGCTCCCAACAGCTCAAATATCTGGAACTTGGGCTAAGGCTTTTAATTCATTCATTTTTTATTTTGTTGGACACTTCTTTTAGCTTGTCATACTTGCAGGATACTCGGCTGCAGCTTTGCATAAACTCTATGTATACATATATATGCTTATCTATGTGTCTGTGTATATATATATATATATATATATATATATGTGTATATATATATATATATATACACACGAAATATTGTTCATAAGAGCATTTTGAAGCCCACAACAGTGACAGCCCCACCTGTGCTCGCCACCTTTGCAGCAAAACAACTCTGCCTTTTGGGATGAATCATCTGCCTCAAAAGCACCACAGCCACCACCATCCCATTTGGAAGCTCTGGTGAAACCAATCCTAAAGATAAATAAATGCAAATATTCTCTCCTTCACCAGCCAGAAGTGAAGAACTCAGGTTTGGGTGCCAGCGTTTTTGCTCGGGTTTTGATTTGTTTGGGAATAGAGAGAATATAGGAATCTCAGGTGCTACCATCACTTAAAAGTTCATTTCAACAATAGACCTTAGGCAGACACAAAAACATACCCAGGATGTGTTAACAGCTTCAAAAGTCCTCCCTTAAAACTACCCAGGAATGCACTTTTCCCATTAGATCTAAATTAATAGATAGAAACAGTTGCAGTCTAGTGGGACAATATTCATCAAAATGCACATCATCTGCACATCATCTGCAATCTGCATTATCTACCCAATAAGCAGCGAGGACTCTCCCCGAATCCCTGCAGTCTGTCGAGTAAACAGTTAAGGCTCTTTGTTTTCAAAAGAGAGATTGATTCATCAGATCAAATTTATTACCTAGAATCCTCATGCAAAAGTACAGTAAATTAAATCGCTATTTCTCCCTTTTCCCTCCCTGCACCTCAGTTAAAT
>NC_071537.1:1348316-1358316 GCF_026979565.1 Vidua chalybeata | reverse complement strand
CAAAGGATTCAATGGCAGCCTTCCACAGGAGCAGCAGGGGGAATTAGTTTACTTGGAAACGATCTGCGAGTGTGTGTATATACTGCTGGTGAATATTAGATGATTGGATAATGAGGTGTTAGCAAGGAGAGGCTACGGAGAAGTAAATATCGGGTACTTTTCTTTAAAGAATGTGTTACTAATGCAAAGCATTCCATTCGCCACGGAAGGTGCCGGGACATGAGGAACTTGGAGCATGGCATAAACCCACCCCACCGCTTTCAGAAGGTTCCGCTACCCAGGGTTATACTCTGACCAGAAGGAAACAAAGATTTTCAAGTCAGCCAGGTCAGGATTTTGGGAATTTTCTTTGCAGGCCACACCCATTCCCATGTTAAGGGGTGGAAACTTATTCCGGGCACACTAAAATCCCAGGAAGTTGGGTGGTGATTTCAGCGGGAGCAGAACCTGGCGGTGATTCTCCTTTCCTTAGCATGGCCCTGCTCGTGAGGACCCTGAGAACTCCTCAACCCCACCAACTTCCAGAGTGTGTGGAACTCTGGCCCTGCCATTCCCTCCTCCATCCAAGGGCACCAGGATTCTCTGCCGCCCTGTTCCAGCAGCGTTTATTTACTCTGAGTTGTTCCGTTGCCATCATTGTTATTAAAAGTAGGACTTTAAGGAGCAGCCGTTCAGATTTTCACATTCATTTGCAACGGCGCAGCTTACTCGACTGAGCATTTATGGGATGTTAGGCAAAGAGGATTTGGCACTGTGTTTTTTAACATTTAAAGAAAGCAAATCAATTACCGTATCGCCAAGAAAAGGAGCTGCTGGTAAGTGACATTTATGTAGATTTTCTGTAGCATGGAAAAGTGGCCTTTATTTTTCTAAGCGATATTTGCTGCTCAGAGTCAAATTCTTTTCATGCAGCTTACAAAAATAAATACTCGTATTTTGCTAAGATCATAATAGCTCATTAGAAGAGGCTGAATTTGGACCTAGACTAAAACCTAACACCACAGGGCTGAGCATGCTTACTTGAACCTATAATGTTGCTAGTTCTGGCTCTCTGGGGAAGGAGAGGACGAGGGGAGAGGATTCAGCCTTCTTAATTGTGAACCTCATTAGTGACGGTTGCTAGGCAAAACACACACCTACTTTCCGCGCATATGAAAGAGATAAACAATACGTCATAGACCATAATGACTCTGGTGCTCAGGGCGACCTTTAATTATTATATTTTTGGTCTCTTATACCTTAGTTATTAATGCAGAAAAACAAATTAGGGTTGTGTGTGTGTGTGCGGACCGCGGCAGATTTGTAAATCACTTTCCATTTTTTGATGTCTAGATCGAGTTTCCTTCTGATAGTTGGTGCTCGCCTCATTCATTCCTCTCCCTGCCCGTTGGTAAATACTATTTGAAACGTCAAACGACAGTGATTGTATTAGCAGCTTAGTATTGTTATCACTTTAATTAATTTTATTAGTGTAAAAAGCCATGATCCTGTCACTGTGATAGTAACAACTCGCTAGAGGAGTCCCGTGGAAACTGGTGTGCATGGCCCAGCAAGTCAGGTCATAGCAGGTTTGAGAGTCTAACTCTTCCAGAACTCAAGATGCATTAAAATTAAATGTATTTCAATTTGGGGCAACACTAAACTCTTCAGGAAGTTGGACTGGATGTTCCTTCTAACTGAAAATTATTCTATTCTATTCTATTCTATTCTATTCTATTCTATTCTATTCTATTCTATTCTATCCCATTCCATTCCATTCCATTCCATTCTGTCCTGTCCTGTCCTAACCCATCCTATCCTATCCTATCCTATCCTATCCTATCCTATCCTATCCTATCCTATCCCAATCTTATCCTATCCTTTCCTATTTTATTAAACAGATGTTCCCTGAGAGCTGGTTTGCATCCTTACACTGGTATATTTTGCAGTCCAAACGAAGTGATATTTAAATCCAAATGACTATTTTGGGCTTTGCAGGACAATAAATACATGTGTGCATGTGTCCAGGAGCAGCTGCAATTGTGTAAGTGATTCAGGGGCTGATGGGCTCCAAAAAGATAGGATTTCACAATTCTGGATTTTCAGAGACACTTTCCATTCTCCTCTTCATCTCAGCCTATCTTCTTTTAGCAGTTCAGGCAAAAAGTCAATCACATTGAGTCAGGCTGAAGAAAAACATTTTATGCTGTTTTTCTCATCCAAACCCCCTCCTGCCGTAATCTGCAGTAAGGCCCAGGCACAGGAAATTGACCTCACAGTAAATTCTTTACAGATTCGGTCATGTTTTTACCATCCACTTAAACTTGCATACATAACCTGAGACTGTACCTCTGGATCAAGGAATATGACAAGCCAAAATAAAATCAAGTCAAATTAAAGAGCAAGAAAAAGCTGCAAGCAAAACAAGAATGAAAAAAAAAAAAAAAAAGGAGAATAAATAAAATAGGAAAAGATGAAAAATTGGTTGTGACTGCAGAAGTGTAAGTATTAAATAAAGAAAGAAGTCAGAAGCTGATTCAGAAGCATCCGTGTTGTAGTTGACAAGGGCTGAGAAATACTAATGGACTTTTTTTAATGGGTGCTTTGATGGATGAGAGAAGAAATGATGTAAAAGTAAATGTAGTGGTGTCTCAACATAAAGTATGGTGAAATTATAAAAAAAAAAGGGAAATAAAAATAAAATAAAATAAAAAAGCATTGCAAATAAAAAAAAAAGGACATGTAAATGTGTGCCTACCATTTTCCAGATAAGAAGGGGCCGTACCTTCTGAGGGGTCAAGGCGGCGAGCCCGCCTCCCGTGTTTGGAATTGTTGTGTACAAACATGTTGTCTGAGACAGCCAGCACGTGGCCATCCACATTGACTGTTGTTGATACAACAACCTGGAAGAGAAAACAAAACCCCACATTTCAAAAATCCTGCAGATTTTCCCCGAATCAGGTCTCGTAAGACAAAACAGCATCCTGTCACTTTTCTGTTTCTATTTAAACGGAGTGAATGACATCTCTGAATACATCTTTGTTTACGTGGCGACCACTGGTGATTTTTAACTCACAATTGTTTCTCTTCAGAACCTGCTACACTAATTAGAGTTTAATCTCCTATTATGCTAACAAATGAATTCAATTCAGGGAAATATTCTTCTAGCCATTAGTTTCAGAAACACCCCTCTAGCCACTCATTTTAAAAGCTGCTGTTTTGATTGATCTGTTGATATATTGATTAGATAGTTTATCTAATTAAAATTTGTTCACTTGAGACTGTCTTCAAATGAAGGGTTGTGAGGATTCCAAATAAAAAAAGCTTAATAAATCAGGAACTGTCGTAACTCCCCATTTTTTCTTCAGTAAATGATCTCCAGGTCAGTTTTACAATTACATTTAATGTCTGATAATGAACTTTTTTGCATCTGAAAAGGCCGAGTTGAATATGAATAGTGAAAGTGTTTTCAATCCATGAAAAGTATCCCTTCTCAAGTTCATTTGGATGGTGATTGACCCTGGTATGTCAATGGAATTTCCTCCTTTATTTTTGAGTGAAAGGCTCCTATTCTTGTGTCCAGGTTCAGAGTCCGGCCATAGAAGAGATGATGGATAGGGCCTCCTTTGGCTTCCAGCTGCTTCTCAGTCGAAAATGGCAAAGGAACATATGCAAAAGGCACAACCTTCCCGATGCCAACACCTCCACAATGGAGCTGTGGGACTCCTTCCCCTTCCGGAAGCGGCAGCGCGGGAGCACCAGCCAGGGAGGAAACCGCGAGCTGAGCTGCGCGGGGTTTGTGTGGAGCACGGCTTCGTAGGTGGATCACTGCTCTCCCAGACTGACATTTGCATCTTATTTAAATACTCCAGCATGGGCCCTTTGCTGTGGTTCCAGGTTGTCTAAAGGAAGCGGCCGCTGCAGCGTTTCCTTTGGGGTGAGTAGAGTCCGTAAAGTCACTTCCTTAAGTCAGACCTTATCAACACAGCTGGTGAGGGCAGACAAAGGTGGGACAAACCTTACTGTCCACCTTCCATTTACCTAAATTTTGGTAACAACAAAGGTGATTGCAGGGTTCTCCCACCAGCTTCTAAACCAAAACATTTAACGAACACAAATGGAAGGGGAGCAGAGAGCCTCCTTCACCCAGAGCTGGTCCAAGGCATCAGAAGAAAATCCTTGTCTGCTTCTATGTTTTGGATCACCTCTGATCCTGTTTCTTATTCACAAGCCATAATTAGCTCTCAGCTATCACAGCACCTTTTCTGTGTATCCTGCCTCCTTGGAGACAGCCATCTGCGGTACCCTTTTGAACAGCCCGAGGGCAGCTCTCTGCCAGGCTGCTCTGCTTCCCCAGCTTTCTCCTCCCAGAAGTGGACACCTTCCCCCTTGTCAACATCCACTTCGGAGAGTGCTGAGGTTGCACGCTCAGCTCGGCTGCAGAGCTGCTGCCAGGCCACTGGGCTATCCTCTTTCACTCTTAATGAGATTCCCAGACTTCCAGAAATATTGCAAAACATGCAAGCGTGATTTCCAGCCAGGATTTCTGGGTTTGGTTCCTAGAACACGGTGTATTAAAGAGACAGAGCAAGGTGTATATGAAAATGACAACTATTTTTGTTCTGTCATGTCTATATAGGTCAGCCACCAAGGGAAAATACTGTAGTTCAGCAAAAGAAAGTCGACGTGCTACGCTTTGTTATATCGCCTCACTCCTGCAGTGCACCTCCACAAAGGTGCTGAGGCAGGGAAACCAGGTAAAAATACTGTTCAAGATCTGACATCCTGTTAAGTCCAGTTAAACCTTCTGAGAGGCAGGGAGATTAGCTAAAGAGACCCAGGAAAGTCTTTCTAGTGCCTACTGGCTCCATTGTCGACCACAAGATCACTCGTGACTGATGCTTCATTTAGTCATCAGTGAGACAAAGAGGACATTTCCACTCATTCCAGGTTTGACCTTCTGTTCTGTTCAGTTGGATCAATACCACCGATGCCACGTGAAGCTGAGATGCATGAAAAATGGAAGCCTGGCTCGATTGTTTTGAAGGAATATATTTTTTTTCCAGCTACAGATCTTTTCTGTTGGCTGGCTCGAGGGTGCTGGCTTCCCCGGTTGGTTGGCTGTGCATGAAAACAGATGTCACATGTTTTGCTATCAAGTTTAACCACAAGTAATTCTTCTCCAAACTGAGAAAGTCCTGAACATCTCAATACTGCTTTATTGCTGGAATCAAATATGAATCATTGTGAAATATTTTGGAAAAAACAAAAAAGGCAGTTATTTCCTAACGAGCCTTTCGAATGACCCCAGATACAGAGGAAATCATTTGTCCATCCCATCAGTTGCCTCTCTGTAGTGCTATGATTCACCACAGGATATCTCAAAAGCTGTAAGGAGGAGAAAGTGAAGTATTAAATATTTTCTAACACAGTTGAAACAAAAATCTGTGGGTTGGGCCACCACAGCTGGATCTACAAGTTGTGAACCAGAGAAGTGTGAGTTCCAAACTTCCCTGTGCTCCAAGTTGTGTTTTTAAAGTTAAGATCAAACTACACAGTCTACGTAAAACCTCTGCAGGTCTGAGCAAAGAGCACACTACAACACAAGGTGATAGCAGGAAGGAAAATTAGGGAAATAATTCCTAAGGGAAGATCCACTTGCTCCAGCATTGATCCATTACAGCCCCCTGCAGAACTTCAGAACCAGCACTTAAATTAATGGGAGCAATGTAAAATTCTGGCAGCATTTTTTTAAAGCACTGGAACAACAGTGAGTGAAAGCACTGACTGTGCTTTTTCATGAGTTCAAGATGAAGATGTGATCAAGTCTTGTATACACCATTTATGCATTTAGAGGGGTCTGTACCTGGAATCTTCGCATGTCTCGTGGGTTGCCTGCATTCTTCAAACAGTTCTGATTGCACTTGAGGAAAAACTTTAGAAAGAATCTATAAAAATACAAAATTGAAATCTATTAGATTCATCAAAATGTAAATCCAATTTTTTAGAAGTTTAATAAAATCTAATCATAAATAGTTATACCCCAAAGAATACTGCTAGTGAAATATTACTTTCCTATTCGTTAATGAACTTATTTTAAAGCATAAGATCTCTGTCATAAACAGAACATTATTGCCAAGGAAAGGCAAATTTATATTTTTAATTTTTCAACAACTACAAATGTATTGACTCCAGGCCATATCCTTAGCTCGGTGTGGGAAAGTTGATTTCAATGACTCATTGACTTCAAAGGCAATGACTTACACCAGATGAGAGTTTGTCTCTATTTTTTTAATACTTTTCATTTTTTCACAACTTATATTAGCAGTAATGACCTCTACGTCGAAAAATTCCAAAGGTAATGATCAATCTTCTGAAAAACACTTGGCTTTGCCTCCGGTTTGGAAACTCGAGCTATTCAAAGGGACTCGATCCAACTCCTGCTGACTCCAGGGAGATCCAGGCAGGATCTGCCCACCGGCAAGGCCCCGGCTCCCTCATTGTTTTTGAAAGGGAAGGAACATGGCAAATTAGGCCCTGTCTTACGACCTCTTCAACCTTTGCCAGCCTTCAGCTGTGAGGAGTCGCTCTACCCAGGGATCGAAATCCAGCTTATTTCTGCTGAGCGGCAACCAGCAATTATTTAGGACTAACCCTTATCATCCAGGCATCTCCCCATAAACCGTTTTTGCAGCAACGCTGCCTCAGGGGAGCACAGCAAGCACTTAGAGGGAAGGGGGAAGCTCGGGAAGATGGAAACTCCTTTCTGCCGCCCTCCTGCACCGCAGGAACGAGCTGATCTGGGAAGTCTCCACCCTGCAGGTGAAGCAAACCGCGGGATCCTCAGGAGGATGTTCGCAGCCTGACATCATCTTCTTTACTTATGCACTCATGTTTTCATCTTTCATAATAAAGCTATGTCTTAATTCGGTTTTCTGGCTAATGACCGACCACTAATGACAAGCAAAGCTCAGGGTTTTCTCCTCAGCCAGAGCTCCTCAGATGCTCCAGTCCAGCAGCTCGTGCTGCCCAACTTTGTACATGATGGACAGAGAGGTCAACCAAAACTTCCACGTTCAGAATATGAACAACTTTGGTTTATTCATTCATGCGAGTATTCGTAAGTGACTGGGACTATTATTGCTGCAGACACCTCGCAGAAGTTTCCATGTGCCAAGAGCATTCCTGGCAGGAGCAAGACAGGAACATCTTTCCTCCTTTAGCACCCAACAAGGCCCAGCCATGGCCAGCAGAAAGAACAACAGTGGCTGCAACGCATCCTGAGAAGCTTCGAGGGTCATACAGGAGCAATATGGGAACATCCCCTGGTCAAAAACTGGTGCTTTTAATCCCAGCTCTTCCTTCTCCATTAAACCTTGAGCAGCACCCTGATGTTACCCCGGGACACGAATGCTGAAGGAGCAATCTCTCATATCAGAGAGGCAAGCAGGGAAACAACCAGGTTTACTGAAACTGCATAAATAAATCGATGCTGACAGTTCAGCTGAATGCACATTTCTTTAAAACTTCCTGTCCCAAAACCTGTAAAGGGGTTTCAGCTGTCGAGCTGAAAAAGATCTGGATTTCTGTGGTGGATGACATGATCTCCTAGTTTGGATGCTCAGGTTTTCTGGATCTTGTTGCAGGGATATTATCAGCAACTCCATGAAGCTGCCTCTATGTAAGCCACAAGTTCCCCCTAATTTTATCTGCCATGTTTTGGAGGTTTTTCTGGTGTTTTGAATTAGTGTTTTTGTTGTTGTTGTTGTTATTTGAGATACTTATTCTCTCCAGACCATTTGATTATAGGCCAGGTTCCCTGCCCATTGCAGGGGGGTTGGAGCTGGATGATCTCTGAGGTCCCTTCCAAGCCAAACCATTCCACAATTCTATTATTCCAAAGGTAACATCCTTTCTGCCAGACCTCTATTTGGTTTTGCACAGCTTCCACCACCCAGACTGTGAGTCTGTGCAGGGCCCAGCTGATGCCCAGCTCCACACAGAACCACGCAGTTCTGGGTCCCCAGGAGCTGGGACCAGCCTCCAGCTTTATGGCTCCTTAGTGCCACATCCAGGCTGAAGAGCAGTATCTTATCTGCTTCTTTTTTTTTTCTTTTTTCTTTTTTTTTTTTTTTTTTTTTTTTTTTTTCTGATCTCAAATGGGTGTTGTGAGGCTTATTGAGCTAATGTTTGTAAATTGCTCGGAAATTCTCCAATGAATTGTGCACTAGGAATGCTAAGTATTGCTCCTCGCGGATTGTTTTTAGCGTGAAGCATTCATGATGAATTGTTTCTATACAGAGAGCTCACATCCTGTCAAAGAAAAAGGGCCATTAAGCACCCCTTCACTAAACATCAACTGGAACCGGTATTTGTTCAATTATTTGGTGAAAAGGACCCACTCTTGGTGAAATTAGACATCATCAAGTTTATTAGGATGGCTCTGAGCACCGGGCTAAATATTGATGCCAGGCTGGAGTGAACACAAGCAGCACTCTCATTTCAGCTCCACTACGTTCCTTGATGCTGAGATATTTTATTTTGCTCTTTACTCTTTCAGAGTCCACGGAGCACAGGTGGCATCAGGACAAGCTTTTCAGAGGAAGACAACATAAGTTAAAAACCACATTCCCAGGCAGGGTGCTCCTCCGTGCCAGGAGGAGATGATTGACTTGGTGGTTGCTCTCAGCTGACCACCAAGGACTGTGGGCACTGCAAACCCATCCCTCCCACCCCCAACCACGAGGTCTCTGTGGCAGAGCAAGAAGCAAGGACCTGGAGCAGAGCTCTGCTTGGTCTCATCTCTTTGAGGCAAGAATGAGAATTCAAGCCTTTCTAGGTTTGGCTCTCCCTGTTATGTTTTGTATTATAAGCAGAAATTTTAGCCTTCTTTAATAAATACAGCCTTGCAAAACAGCCTTCCCAAACAGTCTAAGCTGCTCCTAAAATACTGATAGGGAGAAAAATGCACTCCTTGCCATGTCCCCTTGCTCTGATTTTTTTCCCACTGCTAGAATGGGGCCTGCTACTCTCTTAATTAAAATGTATTACCTTCCACCAGACTCCACTATTTTAAGCTAAAATTTACATCTTTTATTAACTCACCTCACCTATACACTTAGCTCTGATGCCTCTCGCCGCCCATCTGCCATCCACATACAGTGAGTCACTTGATATTCCACCCACCAATTTTTCCTAACAACCACTGTGCAATTAAACTCAACACGTTCTGTTGCGAGGTAAATTAGGCACACCTGCGGCCAGCCTGCATTTGAACCGCATCAGAAAAGGACCTAACAAGGTGAGAGCAGTACCACAAAGTTATAGGCCTGTCAAGCAATTAGGTTTTCACTTCTGGGACATCCGCACAGTGCAATTATGCTACACATTACAACCTGGCTAATCTTCTGAACAAATGTCATGTCTCGGAGAAGCGAGGAAAAGCAGTTCATCTGCAAATGTGGCTGCTCTTAAGCCTCCACCTTATGCACATAACAACCTACAGGAGACTTTTTTTTTTTTTTTTTGTGAAATGAAAGATGGTGTTTTTCCACAGAAGATTTTTTAAACCCTGCAAGTGCTTTTTCATCGTGTTCACCTCTTCTTAACCTCTGTGAGAGGAGGTGTTGTAGCAAATAGACCAGAAAGACTTTTGTACTTAAATTTCAACACTAAGCAAGAAAATCCTCGGTGCTCTAAGCACGAGCAGTGGCTTCAGTTTGGTCCAATTCAAACAGTGCTTGGCTAAAGGAATACTTGTGGCAGAAAACCACCTATTACACCCCAGAAACACCGTTAATAAAATGTATTTCCACCAGACCACAAACCGAAGCGTCATTCATGCAAATAAACCCCAGCAGGAAGTAAATGCTTCATTCTTTTTATTTCAGATATGGAGTCTGAGTGTCCTGGTGGCAACACCCTGAGCCAAACTCTGCACTGGTGAGAGGTGAGATCATAAGGGAAGTCAGTGGAACCGTGCAGGGACAGGGAGCTTCCACCCCTTTATCCAGTAAGATCT
>NC_071537.1:1320816-1325816 GCF_026979565.1 Vidua chalybeata | reverse complement strand
ACAGGCCTGATGGATCAGCACAGCTCTGACCACATCCCACACTCAACGTAACTTGGCCAAGCTCTGTGCCCTGTGCTGCAGAGAGATCTGATCCTCCACCATCAGTATCCATGGGATTTTTGCCTCTGATATCACACAGTGTGGGATCTAAACCCAAGAGCCAATTATTCAAATTTTACACAGATGCAATGAACACCTGACAACACAAATAGAAGTAACTCCACTGGTATCGACGGATTTGCACATGCTTTTGCAAAAGGTCATTTTAGACCTTAATATTTTATAAGTTTTTACTTTGATGTCATAATTTTGTCGGGTTATTTAAGTATTTTATTGCAGCACCTTGCGAGTTTTCTGCGAAAGGAATTTATTTCCCATTCGTCTCAGGGAGAGCGAAGGTCCGTTTACAGATAACGTGAAACCTGTGTTCTAATAAGAGATACATCTTCAATTATTCATTATTACACTTATTGGTATCTTACACCGCACTTTACAGCGAGGCAGATCTCTGTTCTCTGCTGGAGCTCGGCAGCAGCCGTGGGTAAAACCGGAGCGGTGCCAACACCAGCAAATTCCTGGTGCCATTTTGGCACAACCATTTGGCACCATCCTGTTGCTTTGCCACATCTACCAGCACCACTGAGCAACAGCAACCCGCCTGTGTGTCCTATAAAAGCAGCAAGGCTGTTCTCCGAAGCTGTGATTTTCCCTTCCTGGTGCATATGGTGTTTTCTTGGTTTCAATGATATGGTTTAATTTGAAGCCCGGGGGCTTGGGCAGGGCAAATTAAAGAGCAGACGAAGCGTAAGCTGTAAAAAAGGGTCTCGTTCCTGTCACTTGCCCTCATAAATACAAGTTGGTTTTGCCTTAGATCTGGTAGTTACAGTATGGAATAAAAATCAAAAGCGAGTAAAGATCTTCTCCACATGCATATCTGAATTTAATTTTTAATTGTTATTTATATTAAAAATATATATATATAAAACACCTCATGGTAATGATACATAAAATCAATGGCTTGGGTTGGAAGCTTTGAAGATCATTTGGTTATACCCCCCAAAGTGAGCTGTGTAAGCAGTTCAGGGCTGTCCTGTTCCTCTAAAAAATGCAGCAGGGTCCGAGCAGCCCAGTGTGAGGTGGAGTCCACAGGTCCAGTTGTTCCAGTGGCAGTCTTCAAGCAAGCATCACAGAGTCAGGGTTCATCATTCACTCCGCTGGAACAACCCCAGCAGTTTGTCCTCCTGCGTGAAATCCAGTCAAGGGCAATCTTCATCTGGAACATCTCAGTCAGCACTGGGCTGTGCTGAGATCCTCAGGTGGCCACCAGCTTCAGGTGTTGCGTTCTCAGCCTTCACCTGGGTGTTGGCCTGGGTTGCTCTCAGCGCGGAGATTCTGTCTCCTCTCAAGTAACTTCTCCAGGATCCAAGCGTGGATGAGGTGCAACCTCACAGCCACACAGAGGAGAGCTCCAAGCCCTCCCAGCTTGGAGCATCCACCCTGGTGTGGTGCTCGAGCTGCTGCTGGGAGCCCCGTGGAAAAGACAACGGTGGTGGAAGCAGCTGAGCTCCGCATCCACGAGAAAAACGGAGGAGCCGCGCACGTTTTGAGGAGGAACATCTGGGCTACTGTCAGCATCTTACACGCATTTACTTAATTGCAATCTTGAATGAAATTGTCCGTCATAAAAGATGCCTCGAGAATTTCGATCTCAGCCGTCTATCGGCAGCGTCTGCTCCCATCGTTTGTCTTAATTTTATTTCACGACCACTAACTGTAGGCGCTACTTCAGAAATATTTTGAATTTAGTTTTAATTGTGCAGCTTTCAACTCACGCAACATTTCTCTTTGTGTTGAAAGCATCACGGTGATTTATCCTCATTATTGTGTAAATAGGTTTCGGCAGTTCTCAGTAAATAAAACAAAGAGTGACAGGAGGAGAAGGGGGAATTTGCTTTCCTACCAATTAGAGTAGCCTTAGGCAGTACTTTTAAGAGGAGATAAATCCTGCAAATCACTAAAATGATCCTGTCACATGCACCAAATATTAAAATCACACAGCGGCGCACTTCATACAGTTTGCTTTGGTTTAATGAGTTGGGGTGGGCTTCGTCATGAGGTTTGCATCTCGCAGTTGGGGACTCTTGATTGACAGTGAAGATCATGCCCAACTGCAGCTTCCTAACCAGTAGGGCCAGATGGAAAATCACAATTCATGTTTAATATGCAGTTTTTCAGCTAACGAAAATTCCCAAATTGTCTCCTCACCTCCTACCTGAAATTTTTTTTCCCCATAATAAATGCAAAATATGCTTCATATTAGCCAAGAGTGCTTTTTTCCCCCTTCCAGCAAGTTATTAAAAAAAATCCTGTATAAATGATCCCTATTAAGTGAACAACCTGTTAACTTCTTCAATTATGTAAGTTATTAAAAGATAAGTTTGTGAAACATCTGTTGTCACGCTCAGACACTTCTCAAAGTGAGTAAGTGGCCTGTCAGGGCAAAGAGAGAATCACAGAAGAAGACAGTTTAAAAGTACTAAAGAACCACACAAATGCTTTGTTCTATGAAATGTGTGCTCCTGTACCATGGTGGGGAGGTGCTTTATGGCAGAGAACACAACTGGTAATGTCTGCAAGGCCACTGGAACAAAACATGATGATATAGCATAATCCATGTAATAAACAGATGGTTGATATCATGCTTCTAATGATAAACAAGACATAGCAAATGCATTGCATGGTGTCAGAGTGGCCCTAAGAACTCACAGCCTCGCTGTTAGAGCTCAGAGTGCCCTATTTTCAATTATTATCTCCCCCTCCACCCTTCTCCTGCAGTCAAGTTTTACACTCTGACATTTATACTTAGTGTATTGAGCAATGATTGTTACCTTGTTCCAGCATTTTTTTTTTTTTTTTGTGCAGTGCTTTATGAGAGTGGAACTAAATGTATGACAGGAACCCCAGTAACCTGAGACCCTGGGTCAGTAATGTATTAAAACAAAACAAGGCACACATGGCATTGGCACAGCAAGAAATCATGCAGGAATGGGGGCTGAGACAGGCTGAGATAAAGAAGGCCCTACCTAACAGCTGCAATTATAGCCTTCGTTATATGAGTCAATCCATTACTGCATATAGGCTTGACAAATTACCATAAATGCCACGCCAGAACAACAGCCAAGTAATTTAGCTTCATCCTGGACACTTTGAAAGTTGGTACATCTAAATATTGCAGCGAGGCCTAATTAATTAATCAGTCTTGTTGGTGGTGTAATGATTATCTTTTTTTTTTTTTTTTAATTTAAAAACTCCCTCCAACTAAACAACTGGCAAATTATGATTATAGTGGTTGGAGGATAAAATCATTGATCTGTTCTCTCATTTGAAATGGAATTGCCCATCAATTTGTAAACGTCCCAAAATAAATACAAGTTTCTCAGTGCTCCTTCCAATAACGTATATCTGCAAATTAAAGACTTTGCACTAAAGAAATTCTCGCTGTCAACTGCCCACAAGGTAACAAATGCTTGCAGAAGCTCCACAGAGTATTGATTTATAAGTATTAAATGATATGATTCTATTTTATCACTTTCTCCTATGTAGAAGAGCTGTCCTGCTCCGTGTCCAGGATGGAGAATGATGATTAACATTACCTCACACATTTATATTCCCTGAAAAATATGGAGCGCCATGACTTCCACAGGGCACATCTTCCTAACCTTGCAATTTATTAAGTCAATGTCTTACCAGCCTCCTCACAGACACTTTGCCCATCACATTTAAGCATTTCAGAATTAACAGCGCTGCCCTTCCAGGAGGTGAAATCAGCTCTGTGTCACTGGGTTTCAGCTGGGGTGAAGCACAGAGAGACTGAAACCAGCCCTGCTGGGCTGGGCGTCCTTCTGACCACCCCGCTGGGATTTGGGACTGACCCCCACTCCTCTGGGATTTGGGACTGACCCCCATCCAGCTGGGATTTGGGACTGACCCCAATCCAGCTCGGATTTGGGACTGACCCCCACCCTGGCATGGAGCCCTCTGGGACAGATCTGCACCCCTCCAACAGCTCAGCTTATCCATACACGGCCCTCTGCACTCCAGCTGAATATCCTTAAATGCTTCTCTGGGTTATACTTGGTATTTTCCCAGTTTTCCACTGTCCCCCCTCCCAGTTACCCTGCACAAACAGAAGTGTTTGATGGCACGGGCCTGCCCACAGCAGACTCCAGGTGAGTGCTCAGCACTCCCACAATTAAAACTCCAGGTGGCTCTTGCACATGGAACTAGGCAGGGAGGGATTCTGCCACGCTGAAAAACTGGCAGTGACACGTCCAGGATGACACAGAAAATATGTGACAGGAATAGACAGAGAAATTCTGTTTGAGACTAATCAGCAGGACCCAACTGCAGGGCTGGCTCCTTCCTTCCTCCTCCCTCAGACACTAAATATTCCCTAACTTCTGCAGTGAATGAACAGAAGGAGGTGCAGGTAAGTTTTATTCACTAAACAATCCCAATGAACACCTTGAAAAATACCCATGGTGGACATCAGCTGTAGAAAGGCTCCTGGACACCAGGAACCATCACCCAGATAAAGACCTCTCAGATCTTGTGTCCGTAAAGGGGATGAAATTCAGGTTACAACAGACAACATTAAGGCTGAAACAGTCTGTGTTTGACTTCCCACCTCATGTTCCCTAACATATTTCACAGAGACACAGATTATTCTGGGCTGGAAGGGACCCACAAGGATCATCGAGCCCAGCTCTTAAGCAAATGGCCCATACAGAGATTGAGCTCACAACCTCTCCAGGTGATTTCCTACTCTTGACATGGGGAGATAGAGATGTTGCTGGCTGCAAGCACCCAGCCTCCCCTCTGGAGCATGGAGGGAAGCAGAGGTGCCCACCCCAGGGCTCTGAGGATCTCCAGCCCAGCTGTAACTGGGGGCTGTGAGGCTCCAGCCCTCTGCGAGCTCTGAGCGAGGGAACTTCGGTGCC
>NC_071537.1:1295816-1315816 GCF_026979565.1 Vidua chalybeata | reverse complement strand
CTGATCCCTTCCCTTGGCACAGCCCCCGGTACACACGCAGCACGCTTCCCTACCAACCCCGCTTTAACGAGGACCTGACTAATCCAGGAACTCTTTTTTTTTTTTTTTTTTTTGCCGTCTAAAAATAGCAACAAAGGTTTAAAACATGAGCAACGAAGCAGTAGAAAGGGAAAAGCAATAAAAATGCTTAAATACCTACGTTTAAGAAAGTGAAATTAAATCACTGTTTTTTCAGCTGCCACTTGTAACAGTTGCTTAGACAATAGTAACAAAAATGCCAGCTTGGGCCTTGATTCCCATTTTTGGAGCACATTTGTTCCAAGCAATAGCCAGGGCTGTACATTTTAATTCAAGAGTGGCAAAGGTGGCTTGGAGCTGGCCCCACTCCTGCCTGCATTGTCCCAAGCACAAGGGTGCTGCAGCACAGCAAAACGACATTTTCCCTTTATTTTCATGCTGCTCTCTGAGGAGGAAAATCCTGGATGGACAGACAAGCAGATGGACATTTGGCCTGATGAACGCTGCCCTGCTGCACATCAAACTCGGAGCAATTTGCCACCGCAGTTCATTTTTCAAACACCATTAGTTTGCATCCACACTATTGACTAACCAAGGCTTGTTTGTCCAACAGTGGGGTGAGTTCCTGCTCTCCACATGCCCAGGATCCCCTAGATCCTGGCATAACTGATTCCCTAGTTCTGAGCATCCGTGCCCAGGATCCTTGCACCAGCACCCCCTTACTGAGCCCAGGACCACCTTGCCCTGTCCAGAACCACCTCCTTGCCCCAGTATCCCCTTGCCATGCCCAGGACCACCTCCCTGTGTCCTGGAGGGACACTTTCCTCTTCTCAAGTTCATCTCCTCAAGCCCAGGGCCATGTCCCCACACCCAGAACCACCTCCCCATGCCCAGGACCACCTCTCTGCACCCAGAATCATTTTCCCATGCCCATGACCACCTTCCCATTCCCGTGACCATCTCCTTGTGCCCAAGTTCACCTCTCCAAGCCCAGGACCAGCTCCTTATTCCCAGGACAACCTCTGTGCACCCAGAACCACCTCCTTGTACCAAGAAACACCTCCCTGTCCCCAAAATCACCTCCCTGTCCCCAAAACCACCTCCCTGTGCCCAGAACCACCTCCTTGTACCCAGAACCACCTCCTTGTACCAAGAAACACCTCCTTGTACCCAAAACCATTTCCCCATGCCCAGAACCACCTCCCTGTCCCCAAAACCACCTCCCTGTGCCCAGAACCACCTCCTTGTACCCAAAACCATTTCCCTGTACCCAGAACCACCTCCGTGTACCCAAATCCATTTCCCCGTGCCCAGAAGCACCTCCCTGTGTGGACACTGGAGGCAGGCAGGGCTCAGTCTGCATTAGCACCCGGGGATCCTGGATCCCAGCAGCCTGATTAGCTCTGGCAGCCTGATTAATTCAGGCCAATGGCAACTCCACGGCTTTGCTTTTTCTTTCCCGAACGTGCGGTTCCTTCCCCGAGCTAATGAGCACGTGGAAACCAGAAGGATTTGCCCCAGCTTCTCCGAGGGGTTTCCTGGCTGCTGCTTGGGAAGCAGAGGAGCTCCCAGCCTGGTTCCTGAGGGCTGGGAGCCCTTCCTGACGAGGCGGAGCAGCGGAGGCTGGAGCGACTTTTATTGCTATTGTTTGTCTACAAATCTGCCCGTGCCAAAGCCCGGCGTTGTCCAAGGCGAGCTGTTTGCTATTAATGACTCATGAGTACAATAATGCTGCCAGCCCCCTACGAGGTGTTTTGTCAACGTACTTAAATTTCTAAAGTCTCAAACTGTTGCTATTTGTTTCCCTCCATCCCCCAGCACTTTGCACAAATGTCTGTGGAGTACCCGGGCTCCAAAACCCTTCACTCTCAGCGCTGACCTTTGTGCTCTGGAAACAATTACTCCTGGAAAGCCTGTCAATATCATTATTTTTACAAGAAATCAATACGCTTCACAAAGTTAATGGGGGATTCAGGCAGCAAGCGTTTACCTTCTTACTGTCAGTGGTGCAGCGGGCTGTGCTCTGGCACAGATGACAGATTCGCCCAGACACCGAGCAGACAGTAAGCAATGGATGTAAAGGAAAAATAGGCTGCAAGCAGGCGTGGAAAACGTCAGCTTCTGCAGGCATCTATGCTCTAACGAGCCAAAGATGTCAGCCTCTTGTAGTGTCCACTCTGGAGCAGGCAAAGAATACAGGGAGCTAATGAAAGGGGGATTAGGGAACGGTTTCCACTTCACAAATAGAAATAAACCAGTTTGGAAATGCTGGGGGGAAATATTGGTGGGATTTCAAGCAATGGGGTTCTTAGGGAGGGTTGTTCAAGCAGCTGCAAAAAAAAAAAAAAAAAAAATATATATAGATATATAGATATATAGATATATATCACATGGAAAAACGTGTTCTACAAATTTAGGCTGTAGGTTGAATTAACCCACTTGATTCTGGGAGTTTAACTAGGATATAGGAGAAGTAAATTTTGCCATATTGAGCTCTATTTCCTCTGTAGAAGTATAATGGCAGAGGAATAGTTGGGATGTACTGAATTTGAACCAAAAAAAAAAAAAAAAAAAAAAAGGAAAGCGGTCACTGTAGAAAAGATGCCACAGTGTTTATACTGCCTATGTTTATACTAATAAAACGCTGGTATTATTAAGGATATTTCTAAAATATTCACAGAAGCTCTCACTAAGCTTTCCATTTCCCAGAGGTTTTACACTGAAGGTGTACTGAAATCGCAGCAAACGCCTTTTTGACGTGTTCCACGGAAACCAGGCAATATTTGAAGGAGATGCCCATGACAAAACCCGTGCTCGCAAGGATGCTCTCTCAGCCTCCTCCTCGGGTTTGGTCCCGCCACCCGGCTGGGATGTGAGATATCCCCGTGAGCCCTGAGCTGGGGGAGCAGTGCGGGGTGCGTTTTCCCGGGAGGGTTTCGCTCTCTGCCCACTCGGTGCTGTCGGCTCCCCGGCAGAGCCCTGCTCCTGCCACAAAGCATCGCCGCCTGACGTCACTCCTTGCCGAGCCCAAATCTGCCCCAAACCGCGGCAGAACAGCGTCCTGCTATTAGCAGGAGGCGGGTTTTGTTAATTAGGAGGCATCGGGAGTGCGCTGAGCCCCGCTCCCCCCAGCTCGGAGGGGAAGGGCGAGATGACTTCAACACATGGCGGGGGTTAAAAAATACCAAGAAAAAAAAAAAAAATTTTTTTTTTCTTCAGCTTCCCTCGCTGCTATCAACAGTTTGGAATTTACACTCGCGCTTTACATCATTACCCCAGTCGTTCACAGCTTTTTAAGGCTGTAATGCAAACCACATGCAGAACCGGGCCCTCCCCGGCAGCCTGGGCTGGGTGGGATGGGAACGGGCGGGGAGGGGAAAACCAACAAACAGATCTCTTGTCTACAAAGCACAACCCAACACATTTTTCATGCATTGTGGGCTCCTCCAGAAGCAGCAAGCTGTTTAAAAAAATACCTGGCCCAAATGGAGCATTTGCTTGACATGATGGAAAAGTGAGTGCTATTTTCTGTTATATTGCCCCTATTCTACATCAACAAGAATATTTTTTTTTTTTTTGCTGTTCCCAACTGATTTCACAGTCGTGAACTCCGTTTATGAATTATCTGACACATTTCTTGCAATTCTTCTGACAACAGTGCTCAGTGGAAATTTCAAGGCACCTCTCTTCTGACAAGTAGAAATATCAATATTTGAATAAATTGTGGATTTTAAACTTCTCACTCTGATGCACCACAGCAAGGAAGACTGAATTTTTCTTTTACTGGGTCTAATCCCCTTGAGCCTAAAGGAAGAAATCTGTATGCAGCGTTTCATTACAAGAAAGCTGTACTGAGTGACATTTGAAGCACACATCTAAGTCGACCTGATGAAGTTTACTTCCTTCAAACAACAAATAGCAGCTTTGTATTATTTCCCCTTCTTGGGGGAAAAAAAAGCAAAAGCATGATGTCTGAGCAAAAAGCCGAAATGTTGATTCACAAATTGACAGGCCAATCTTTAAACAAATGTGTTTCTTGGGGGAAAAATGCAGCTTTGTTCAAGCTGAGCATTTTTCTTGTGCCTGACAGAAGCATTCCGGGGCTGATTAGAAGGAACTTGTTAGGGCTCTGTCTCAGACACTCTGACTCCACTTTTTAACAAGCATGCAAAGAAAACAACATAAAGATAACAAAACATTGTCATTACCATCTATGGGCTCTATTTGGGGCTTCTTTTTTTCTTTTTTTTTTTTTTTTTTTTGGCTTTTTCTTTTTAATTTTATTTTATTTTAATGCTTAGGCTCTGAAATTTTCCGCAGCTCATCTTGCACCCAGTCCCGGCCTTTGGGGCTCCGTGCTCACCTCCTGCCTCACCCCGGGAGCTGAGGGGCTCCTCCACGCTTCCCAACATCCTCCAAGGGCTCCAAGTGGGAGCAGCAGCGTGATCCTCATGCCAGAGCCCTCCCTGCCTGCCCACGAGCTCCAAAATCATCAAATAATTTTGATAATTCGCTTATCAAAGCTTCCAAACAGTCCCAGGGCTGCCCTCGTGTTCCCTTTAACTCTTTGTCAGAAGGGTCTTGTGTGCCAAAAGCAGTCGAAAGGTCCCAGTCCATCCTCTCTCAGCCAGAAGAACAAGTTATGAGTCTGTCCTTGATGGCTTTACCCACAAAAATCATCTTCTGCATGATGAAATAATCCCGGCCGGAGTGCATTGGAAAACTTGTCTTAGCAAAGACCTTACAGATCTGTTAGATCTTTATCTTCCAGGCCAGGTTAGGCAGGGCTTGGAGCAATCTGGCACGGTGGAAGGTGTCCCTGCCCACGGCTGCAGGTGGAGCTGGGTGGTTTCTAAGGTTCCTTCCAACCCAAACCATTCCCTGATTCCATGAACAGCTCTCAATAAATGCCAATCCCTTGGTTATGGGAGATGTGTGGTGCCACCGTGTTTACAGACCCCCCTGTGCCTGCAGAACTCCTAACAGCAGTGATCAAAGCAGAGTCTCACCCCAGACACCACAAGAGGGAACAAATGGGAAGATCTGGTTAGAAAGGTTTGTCCCCAGGGGATAGCCAGCAGCAGCTGGATCAGGGGATCCCTGCAGGACACGGATGCTCCACGGGAGGAGCGTTTACATCAAGGAAAATATTTGCTGAGACAGCCAAAGAGCACACCTAGGAAAATATTTTAATCCAGGATATTTCACTGCAGTCAGGTGTTGCTTGGTTCACACCGATGGAGGCAAGAAACCTGTCCAAAGAAATGTGGAATGAAGGCGAAGAGTTTTGAGGAATTGTGAGACAAAGTGGGAGGGTGGATGGGAACATCCTGGAGTTGTGTTTGGTCCTGGGGTGCTGCAGTGCAGCCTCGAGCACAGGAGTGGTCAGAGATGGGCAGGACCTCCCCAGGAACATCTCAGAGAACAGAATGTGCCCCAAATGTCAGCCCTGGTCCCCCAAATGTCAGCCCTGCTCCAGCCTCAGGAAAGCTCTCCTCCCTCCACCTGAAGCCTCCTGACACAACTGCAGAATTCCTGGAAAGACCTGAACTATAAGGACAAGGTTCAGATGAAAAAAAAAAAAAAACCATTTAGCTCATGTCTTCTGCCTGGGTATTGGCACGGGCGTTTCCTGGTGGCCCAGGGCAGGTCCTTGGTGCCACTGCTGATGAAAAATGGTGCTGTGGGGAATTTCTCACCATGTCTGAGACAGACCTCGGTGTTCTCCTTGTTCAGCCCCTCAGGTGGCACAGGGCCAGCCTGACACTGCTGCAGCCCTGCAGGTGGAAGGTAATCTGTCACCCAAAAAAACCCCAAGCCCTGAGTGCTCAACGTCTGCAATTATTACTTTTCTAAATTTAAGAAGAAAACACAAACCAGTGTTGCCAAACTGTCCTCAAAAGTCCCCAAACCTCTTGGATTTGTTTGTCTGCCACTAAAAATTCTCATTTTCACTGTCCTGTAGTTCATCTGATCTCTGCAGTTCTGTAGGAGAGGTTTGATAAGCCACGGTGTTCTGCACATCCCTCTCTTCCCTTCAGGGACACTCTGGAACATCTCTGGTAACTTCAAGCCAGGGTAGAACATTTTGAGTCATGTGCTTGCAATTTATACCTTCAACCTGCAGATTTTTTTTTTCCCCTTTACATTTCTGCCAGATTTCCATTAAGATTTATGCTACTGAAAAAATATTGCTGTTTTCAAGCTCTGTATTCAGCCATTCACACGCTCATTTATAAATATAATGTAGATTATTGGGGTTTGTTCCTTAAATCAGGGAATGTCTTCTCGTTGTGTATTTTTACTTTTTCCTTTTTTTATCTCCCCTTTCTCCCCAGAAGAGAGGAGAAAAAGCCTCTCCACTCATGATGAGAATGGGACCAAGACCCCTGGAAGAGATAGTTCATGGAAAAATCTCATTTATCCACTCTGAATCCTGCGCTGAGGAGAAGCAACAATCCAGCTCACTCAAATCACCTTGAGAACAAGAAAAGAGCTGAGCAAGCCTGCTCTGCCCAGCCAAGCCACAGGGCTCCATTCCAGGTGAAGACAGGTCTGGTTTTGGAGACTTGTGAAGAAATGTGACCAAAATTTGCTTTGGAGGGGGAAAAAAATGGGTAATTGAAGTCAGAAATGTTTTTTTTTTTTTTTTTTTTTTTTTCCTCTTTGCCTTATGAAAGACAGTAAAACTAGTGTAAAATCAGTGTAACTTAATTGACTTTCCAATGCTAATTTATGCTAATGGGGGTTCTGGTCCATAGTTTTCACCTGGGAACTCAATAGCAATGAGTGATGGCTCCAATTAGTCATTATAATTGTGAGTTGCTAAAGCTAATATTAGTAGAACTGTATGACATTCCGGGTTTCTCCCCCAACTTTTCCAATAAAAAGCCCCGTTCCACACAGCTGGATCAGGCTCTGCTGCAAATGGGTCTCAGCTGGGGTTTTTGGGTCGTCTCTGAGCAGATGCAGAAGGGTTTCCTTCACCAAAAGCCTCTGCTGGGTGCCCACAGGTCCCCCAGCTGGAATATTGGATGGTTGATCCCCCCATTAGGCAGCTTTGATATCCAATAGAGATCAAAAAGCTGGATGTTTTACCTGAGGAGATCCATGCTGGATAACTAATCCAAGCTCTTTAATTTGTGCTTTGGCTTTGACATTTTGGGTTGGGCACGAGGAGCAATTTTGTCTGTCAGACCTCCTTCCAGGAAGGCCCCTGACCTCTCTGGGGGAATTGCAGTGCCTCTGATCTCCCAGAACAACTTCAAATTTGTGTTTGGACAAGGCTCTCAGGCACAGGGTGGGATTGTTGGGGTGTCCTGAGCAGCCCCACGAGTTGGAATCCATGATCCTGATGTGTGCCTTCCAACACAGCACATTCCATGGTTCTAAATACATTGAATTAATGCAAATACTTCTATTCAAACGAGCACAAATAAATGATCTTTATGGTATTTTCCTCTCTTGCTTAGTGGCATATGAAATTTCCCATCACTCAGAAACGCTCACGTTCTGTGAATGAAAATTTCAGTGATGAAAAGTTTCAAACCCAAACCACTCAAACGTCTCCACAAGGCTGGGTTTAAGAGATGAGGAGATTCAGCAGATGGGTGGGGAACAGGTGGAAATGTTGGCACCTAATCCCAGGCAGGATTTCTGGGACAGATAAATGGCTCTCATATCTCAGTGGTGAAGCTGATAATGGTTTGATGACAGCCATGAGACACAATTTGCAACTTTAGCTTCTCCAGCTCCCTTTCCATGGAGAGGGGTGGGATCCCTGCCACACCCCCTGCTCTGATCCAGGCTGGGTGCACTCCCAGGTGGGCATTGCTGGGCTGCACCAGCAGATTTTCATGGGCTTTTCACACCAGGCTTCAAAAGGCGCCCAAAATAATCACTCAAATCTATTTTTATTAAATAGAATTAAAACTTGGCCCGTCTTCAAAGGAGGGGTTTTTAGAAAGGTGCTTTATTCCAGCTTGTTTGCACTCTGAAGTGAGCTCCCTGCTCGCTATTTCTAGGAAATGTGGTTTCCATTCCCAAAAACAGATGGGAAATGTATGGAATGTATGCACTACCTGTAGGCATTTTTCATTTTGCTTAGAGCTCAGTGTTACCACCATTCACCAACAACACAGGAATCATTGGTCCTGGAAGAGGCTTCTGCACCACAGTGGGCAAAACAAATGGATTAATTTTGTCCTCAGCGCAAGACCGTGAATTTATTTCACATTCCTACAAATGATCAGAGTCTTCCAGCCATCAGCTCCACAGAGAGCACCAGGCTGTGGTTTCAGGACAGGCTTTAGTCTCATCCTCTGCTGTAAAGGACATCAGAACATCTCCCTCCACCTCTAAGTTACAGGGGTTTTTCTACGTTGAAATGAAAATAAAAAATCAAAAGCTGAAACCAGAATGTAGAATCTCAGTGAATTAACCATGCCTTTAGACATGGGAGGTGATAATTGCTGTAGAACAGCTCTGCAGAGAATCCCAGGGTGGTTTGGGTGGGAAGGGACCTTAAATCCCAGCCAGTGCCACCCCTGCCATGGCAGGGACACCTCCCACTGTCCCAGGTGCTCCAGCCCCAGTGTCCAGCCTGGCCTTGGGCACTGCCAGGGATCCAGGGGCAGCCACAGCTGCTCTGGGAATTCACCCTGTGCCAGGGCTGCCCACCCTGCCAGGGAACAATTCCCAATTCCCAATCTCCCACCCATCCCTGCCCTCTGGCACTGGGAGCCATTCCCTGTGTCCTGTCCCTCCATGCCTTGTCCCCAGTCCCTCTCCAGCTCTCCTGGAGCCCCTCCAGGCCCTGGCAGAGCTCTGAGCTCTCCCTGGAGCTGCTCCTCTCCAGGTGAACATTCCCAGCTCTCCCAGCCTTTTTCCATAATCTGTTTATTTAATTGATGTGTTGCTCATTTAAGGACTGTGCTGAGTTTCTCACATAAAAGTTCGTATCCCACGGGCTACAACAGAGAGTAGTCTGAACACTTACTACAGGTTGAGTTAATGTATTAATACAAAAATAACAATGAAAAATGCAAAACTAAGTATCAGAAATCACGATATTAATAATTCCAGGGGATCTGCTCTTTTTCCAGGGGCAGAAGGATCCAGCACAGGGCACACAAGGCTGTGCTGTACAAATAACTTATTTCCAGGTTATTACGTGTCTGCACTTTGATGCAGCAATGAGAGAGGAGCAGATTCCCTTCCCAGAAAGCTGTTTTGGAAAGAGTTGTGCTGGCTTCAGGGGGAAAAATCCGTGCTGGGGGATGGATGCTGAGGGTTCTCCGTGTTAAGGGGCACTCTGAAATTACCTAAGGCTTTCTCTAGGCTTGTTCCATTCTGTCAGAAGTGTTTACGTTCCCAGAGAGCCGTAAGTCAGCTGTGGAAAATGAGGGAGGAAATTCCTCGAGAAAGGACAAGAAAGGCTGGCAAAATCAAGGGGAGCAGAACTCAGCATCTGCCACAAACCACTTGATCTGGGGAGGAGCAAGGATGTTCCCTCTCCTGGCACTCTGGGACTGCAGGAGCTCTGCAGGACAGGAGGAACAGCCAAGTGTTAAGGTTCTTCCTTTTTACAGAGGGCAATTTTATGTTGCTAGAAATAAAGATTTAATTTTTGTCCTCAAGGACTTTTTCCCTGGAAAGCTTTAACAATAAGGAAAGAGAAGGTTCTATTCTTAGCTTATTTTGGCAACTAATCCAATTAGCAACGGTAGTTGATTGGAGAGCCAACCAACTGAAATGAGCTCGCCCATAAATCTTATCTTTTAATAACTTCAGCAACTTCCTTGCATTTATTTTTTTTTTTTTTTTTCTCTCTGTCTATTTCAGAATTCATGGTTTCCTGGTTAGCTCCCAGCACTGGAGACCCTCTGCAGCTCTCCTTGGTTCTCCCCTCTGGCTGCTGGCACTGTGTGACATTGGTGTCACCTGCTTGGAACAGGGCGCTGAGCAGAGGGGGACAAGAGATGGCCCAGGACCTTTTGGGTGGGAACCACTCCAATTCACCATTTCTTGCTCTCTTTCTGTGCAGTTTTTTGGCCTTTTCACCCGTTAGAACTTTGCTGCCTCTCCCCTCTGCTTCTCCTCATCTCCCCTCTGCTTTTTTTTTTTTTTGTTGTCCTTATCCCAAATCCAGGCTCAATTTCTCTCCATCTTCTTTTCCAGCTTTTTGAAAAGAACTATTTTGCAGCACTGATCCTTCCTTAAAGGATGTCTGGCACCCCTTGTGTCGTCTCTCCTGTTCTTGCTGAGCCCTCAGAGTAAAGAACAAGGTGTCAGAGCACCCTCAGCGCGCCCTAAACGAGGGAGGAATTCATTAATTAGCTGGGAGAGTTTCCCTGGGAGTCGGAGCAGAGGAATGTGCTCCCAACTGGGCTCTCCCACTCCACGTTTCAGACAGGATATGAGGTTCCCCAGCCTTATCACTCCCCTGCCATGAACAAAGAAATACCTGGGAAAATTTAGGGATCTTTTCTTTATTAGGAGCCCACAGCTACCTTTGATAATGTCTCTGCAGTGCATTTAAATGTTTCCAAGCTGTGGGTATCCCCTGGGCACAGGAAAATCATTTCTAGGGGTTTCTTAAGGATGCAGAAAGTGCCTTATTTTACACACTCTTGTATATTTTGTGATTATGGAGCTAAACTTTCTTTACCAGCCCGTTCCTCATAGAAATGAAATGAATGATTAATTACAGATTCTTCGGAATCACCCCTCTCAAAACTTGTTGATAATGCTAAAAATTGTGAAAAGGATAAGTCAGGAGTTGGAAAGAAAAAGGCTACAGGAATCAGCATCTCTGCATGCCACCTTCCCTGCCCCTCTGGCCAGCTCTGCTCACACCAGCGTTGGAGAGGGGATGATTAATTCAGATAATTAATGCAGGGCTCATTTCCCAGGGCCTGGCTTTACCCCACCCTAGGATTTGTGCATTTTGCTACAGCTGAAGTCAACGATAGCTGGGGTTTGGACGGAGAAAAAGCCCATTATGTACATAATGTGTGCACACTGCACTTAATCACTTTGTGTAAAATGTCCAAATGTCCTGCCCAGACTCTGCAAAGTCACACCCTCGACTTCTCCTGAGCAGCAGCTACAGAGAGACTTCCCTGCTCAATTCCCACTTCCTCAGTGGTTCCATTTCCCATTTCTGAAGCTGGGATATTTCTGTGACAGGGACACTGCTGCAGCCCCACAGTGGTGAGGAGCTCTGTGAGGTGGCTCAGGGAGAAATTTGGGTGGATTTTTTTTTTTTTGAGGCAAGGCTTGAATAACACTCAATAACTAAAGCGTGAGGACCACACACTGAACAATGAGGGGAAAATACAGAACAGAGCTGAATGAGGTGGGGATTGTGGGGGGGGAAATCTCCTGTTTCTGATTATGGAACACAACCCAATATCCTCATGGATATGCACAGGGAGCCCAACCAAAGCTTGCAGGGTTACCTTATTACAGCACCTTTAATTTTAAATGCTTGTCTTTGCAACCTTAAGGGTGTTCTCTGCCTGTAATTGTTTGTATGCTAAAGAGGAGCAGCCGAGAGAAACTAGGCCCATTAGTAAATGAGGAAAGGAAAAAGATTAATGACAATTCAGAAATAACTAGAACTGATTTGACACTGGGGATCTGCCCCAGTTACAGCCTTCAGGGCCAGTCACCAGCACTCCACCAGCAGCACAAATCCAGAAAGCAAAGCAGGAGCTCTGCTGCCACTGCTGTGAGCTCTTTAGAAACCAAATTATTTATTGTTTCATTTCTAGGTACGTTTTTCCAACCAAATTTTGTGGTTTGGGTTTGAAGTAGGGTTTATCAGTGCTCATTAGTGCCTGAAATTCTCTCTGGGTTCACAACAGCCCTTAAAAATGAGGAAGTTTTACTTTCTGCAGGAATTAGTAAAAAATGTAGGTATAAAGAGCTGTTAAAAGGTAATGTATAGTGCATGGCCAGTGTGGACATGAATGCCATATGCATTATTTAGTAAATTGGACGTGCAGCCAATGGCTGGTTTAGAAATAATGAAGTGTGGTGATGGTAGGAAAATTAGCAAAAGGTGAAAAAGTTGATTCTTGCTGATGGATGCAAACAGCAAAGCAGGTGTTGGGTTGGCTCAGTGACAAGTGAGGGGAGTCTGCAAGAAATATCTGAAGGAAGCCAAAGCAGCAGAGGCTTCCTGGTGAGGTGGGTGTGTGTTACAGCAGAGGGAGAGGAGAGAAAATGAGGGAAGAGTACAGAAAAATACACAGGAAAATCACGGAATCATTGAGGTCGGAAAAGGCCTTTAAGATCAACGAGTCCAAATATAAACCTGACGTTGCCAAGGCCACAACTCACCCGTGTGCCCAGGTGCCACATCTACACAGCTTTGCAATCCCTGCAATGCCCTGGGTGGGATTGGCCGGGCTGGGAGCAGCCCCAGAGGAGAGGAGCACCTCAAACCCCTCAAACCCCTCAAACCTCTGCCCAGGGGGGCACAGGGCTGTGGCTGGGTGTGTGCCAGGGCTGGTGTGTGCCAGGGCTGGTGTGTGCCAGGGCTAGTGTGTGCCAGGGCTGGTGTGTGCCAGGGCTGGGTGGCAAGAGACAGCACCTGGGGCAGTGGAAGGTGTCCCAGCATGGTCTGCAAGGTCCTTTCCAACCCCAGCCACTGCAGGGCTCTCTGGTTGAGTGACAAGGCTGATGAAAATGCTGGGATCCATTTGCAGGGTTATGGGACAGCAGCTGTGCCCATCAGCAGTGATGGATTTTTGGGAAAACCAGAAGGGTTGGTAAGGATAAGGGTTTTATGGTCTGAGCTCTGAAAAGGCCTCCCAGTGAAGGCAGACCCTGACCAAAAATGTCAATATAACTAAATGGAGAGCTAATGAGCAGCACCAGCAGCTCACGGGGGTGGAAGAGGAGAAGGAGCAAAGAAGGCAGGAGAGAATGGGCAGAAAGCACAGCAGGGCTCCAGGTGTTCTGGATTTTTTGGGAACAAGGCTGTCCAGAGCAGCTGTGGCTGTCCCACCCTTGGAAGTGCCCAAGGCCAGTTGGACACTGGGGCTGGAGCAGCCTGGGACAGTGGGAGGTGTCCCTGCCAGGTTAGGGGTGGCACTGGGTGAAGATTAAGGTCCCTTCCCACCAAACCAGTCTGGGATTCTGAGATTCCCCTCCCTTCCAGAAGCAGCTCTGCAAGACCTCCCCTTCCTGCAGGTCCCTGTGACACCAACCCTCCCAGTTTCTGCTTTCCCAGGTGCCAGAGACAGAGCCATGCCCAGGGTAGGCATCCCCAGCCTCTGCTTCCCGACCAAATTATTCTTTCCCACACCATGGGAGCGATGAGGAGGCCACTCCTGTGCCTTGGCTGATTCCCCTTGATCTGCACCGTGCTGTGACCTGCTGGCAGGCAGGGGGGAAGGCAAGGCAAACACTCTGTAGGGATGAATATGGTGAGCAAACTGCAAAGGCTCTGAGAACATTTGGATTCCACACCAGGGACAGGGCAGAGCCTCGGTGGCTCCTGTGCTCAGAGCAGGAGGGGAGCTGAGGTTCCTGCTGCCTTTTGGGCAGGAGGGGAAAATGGGGGGAAGGATAAAGAGGGGAGGATGCTGCAAGCCTGACACCCAGGGTGAGGATTCCTCCCTGTACTGGAAGAAAAAGAAATAAAGCTGGGATTAAGGGAGAAGGACTTGCCTGTGCCTTGAAGATGATGCACTCAAAGGCAGCTGTGGCACGGTGACACGGGTGACAGAGCCCAGGGGTGGCACCAGTGGCCTCACCCCAAACTTTGGAAGCTGATGCTGGCTTTTGCTCACATTCAGAGCAAGCCTTCAGAAAGAGAGATTCCAGAGAGGTGGGTCTGAAGGGGAAACAGGGACAGTGCCAGAGCTGGGACTCACCTGGCAGGCTGGGAGCTGAGGCCCTTTGGGTGAAGAAGGACACACAGAGACAGGAGGAAAGGGGACCAAACCCAGGCAGAACTGGGTGAACAGCAAGGAGGAAAAGGACAAGAGTCAGCACAGCACAGGAGATAAAATTCCATGTCCTAAGGAAAGAAAATAATCCTTAGGAGAAGCCTGTGACTGACCAGGTGAGAACGAAAAAAGGTCAGGTGAACGAGGTGATAGAAAGTCAAAAAACTGCTACAGTGTTAACAGTGGAACAACGATAACAAAATCCAGAGCTGGGGAAGTGAATGGATGGAAAAATGCTGAATCAGAGGAATTCTGGGCAGAAGAAGAACTGGAGAATGAGGGAGTCTGGACAGAGCCAAGGTCAGAGGGGGTCACACACGGAGCAGGGGCTGGCAGGTGCTTTGTAAGAGCTTTTTAAAAACTGCATTAAAAAAATAAGAAATGAGGAGGAGAAAAGAGACAACACAGTTGGACAAAATGAAGGGAAGAAACAGCAGGAAGCAGAAAAAACCAGTGTAAGGAATAAATAAACAGAGAACCCTGGGCTCCAGCCCTGCTGAGGGAAGAGCCTGGGCAGACATTAGGGAGCACTATTTTCCTGTCCAAAACTCCTGCACTTATCATCCCATTAGAAATGTAATTTCTTAGGCTGGATATAACTTTGTAATGCAGCAAAATATGATTTGGGGGCTGGATTGAATATTGAGATTTCTAATTGCAGCACAGTTAGACCGAGAATTACAGCCAGCAGGACATTTCCATCCGTGTCTTCCTTCAGGAAACCCCACACAGGGCTTTCACTGCCCTGCTTGGGGTTTCCAGAGGCTCCCACCCTGCTGCCTTTGGCACTGAGCCCCAGCAGGGTCCTCTCCTGCCCATCCCAGCAGGGTGGGGACACAGGAGCTGCTGCAGACCTGACAGTGCCACTTAAGGAGCCATCCATCAAACCCTTCTTAAGAATAAAAAGGGCTTTCACAGCACTTATTTTTCACATGTCACACCCCATTAAAGACCTGAAGGTTCCTACACCGCGTGGTAACAAAATCATCCTAAAAAATATGAACTTGTAGAAAGAGAAATAATCCTAAATGTATAAAGGTAACACTAAATAACTAAAGGTAAATTAACCCTCACCATTCTGTGACTCTAAATAACTGGGACTCACTCAGCAAAACTGTGGGGCAAATCCCAGGGTTTGAATGTCGCATTGTTCCCCTTGTTTAAATTTATTTATTTATTTATTTTATATACAAAACTTAGAAAACTAAAACCCCTCCTCCTGGCAAGGCTGCCCTAAACGTCCCTAATTTCCATGCATGCCATCCTTCTGACTTCACTCACTCCCTGCAGCTGAGATTGAAGAGGTGCAACTAAAAGCAGAGCTTTTGGGGGTTTTTAGTACAACTTCTCCAGCCCCAACCCCAAAACCCTCCCGGTTTGGAGAGCAATTAGAAAGATCTCACACCTAGCAGCCCTCACCTCCAGCCAAGCCAACACCCCAGCACACTTAGCCTGCCTTTTTTTTTTCCAATTTCAGCATGTTCAGTGTACCAATAATGCTCTGATGCATTTCACTCTTGACTGCATACAGTGAGATTGCTAATCAGGATTACTCGATTCAGTCAACACTGATTTCAATAAAAAGACAAAAAAAAATTATCATAAATATAGAGAAAGTGCTGGCGGCAGTGACAGGTGATTAAAATCTCATTCACTTGGAATCAGCCTGATTCATGGTAGTCGAATAGAGGAAGTCTTCATATCAGCAGCAGATGATTATTATCTCACTCACTCCAAGTCACTTCTGATTGCACATGCACACACAAACTGCCACAAAGTAGATTCATGAACAACAAATCATCATGCAGGGGTCTGACCTCCTTAAAATGAGGCTTTGTATAATAATTCTTCAGAAACAAGCAGATATAGGGGGGATAATGCTAATTTACGGAGCAGGCATAACAAGCAAGCTCACATTAAACACCCAGTATGGAGAGGAAGCAAGGAGATGCCAATAAATTCTCCGTATTGAGCTGAAATCCCGAAGATTAATTGATTTAAAGCGCTGTTTTCATCTGTTTGAACACAATTCCAAACATGAAAATGAAGTATTCAAAGTACTGCTTCAAACAAACAGTGAAAGATTCCAACAGCAGGAATCCCCAATGTTTTAATTTGAGAAGCAAGACTTCCCTGAAATACGATTTTCTTCAGCTGTGAGCATGTCCCTGGCTATACTTTGAGAGCACAGATAAATTCAGGGCATTGGCGAATTTTTATCTCTCGAGGTTTAGGTTGGATATTGGAAAAAGTTCTTCCCCCAGAGGGCTGAACCTATTCCTTAAGGAGCAACACCTTGCCCTTACATAGGGCACTGATAATTCATTAATTGGAGACCAAACATGCTAATGACAGGGCTCTTTTCTTCAAACAGCACAAACTGTGAGTGTTCTCACACCAAGGAACTCCAGACATGCAGCAGGAAGTGACAGCTCCAAAATATGTCCAATTTCCCGAGTAAAACAATGGATTCTCCTGCCACCATTAACTGAGAATGCTTTTAGATAAGAACATATTATCTGCTAATGCTTAAACCCCTTAAAAGCTCAAAAAAAATAGTGAATTAATGACAATTTCTTAGTGCACTCTCTAGAACACAAGGTGTCTCCTCAGATCTACAGCACAACAGCAAGTCCTGGCCAGAAAAAGCTTATGCAGAACGAAGTTAAACAATTACAGGTTTCCCTGCTGGTTGGAAGGAGGTTTTTTTTTTTTTTTTAGATTGACAGTGCAATCAGAGCCAGTAGCAGTGGCAGTGTCAAAGTGCAAGTCAATAGCTTGGCTAGATGTTGTCTGACAGAAATGAGGAACAGCAGTGGAGGCTCCCTTGGAGCCCAGGGCCTGCTGGACCAGTGGGCAGAAAGCAAGGCAAGGTGTTGGCCATGGCTCGTAAAATCAACCTGCTGAAGGGTGCAGAAAGGGAGACCTTTGGGGAGGCCACCAGTAAAATCCCCCTTGCAGCCACCTGGGCTGTGTCAGGCTGACAGAGGGGAGCTGGCCAGGGAAGGAAGTGGCCCAGTAGCCCCAGCACTGGGGAGAGATAATGCTCAATTCCCTGCAGTGTCTGCATCTGATAACCCAATTATCCCCAGTCTATTTTTTCAAAGTCTCTTTGAACCTGTGACCCACTACAAACAAAATGTATTTGTGTTGTTCTTAACTGCTAAACTCTGAAACAACAAAGGGCTTGGGGAAGAGTTGCCAACTTGTGTATTTCTTCCAGGCCTCCCAACAATTACATTTCCATCAATCCAGTGCATTATTTTTAAACGGGGGTATCTTTTGATCTGGAAGAAGTTGAATGGCAAAAGTGATTTAAATACACTGTTCAGGATTAAATCCCCTCTGACTAAGCAGAAATAAATGAAGCCAGGAAACATTCTGCTAAAGCATTTAACATAAGTTAAAAGTGACACTTGTTATGCAGCAAATGCCAGTCCAGCTGCTCTTGTTATTTATTAAACAGCACTTTTATTTTGGACAAACACATCGACTTGGCTAACTACTTCTTGGTACAGTTTATTACAGTTATATATATATATATATATATATATGTATAAACACCATTTTCTTCTGGAGGGGGCAGTTTCTGCCAGGAAAGAAGTCAGCAAAAGCAGCACTTCTCCAAGGTTGCTCTTACAGCAACTACAGACACCAGGACTTGCTCTTACATTTATTCATCTGTTTTTCTATCTCCTCCTTTGTCTTTTTGAGTAGGAACTGGGTTCTCTACACTTCTGTGCCACGCTGTCAGCTGGAGGAATCCACGTCCCAGAGAGTGGAAGACACTGAATTTATACCTGCAGGCAATTAAGGCTGGGATTGCTTGGGAGCTCAGATGATGTCATGCCCAGCCAGAAGCATCTTTCCACAACCAGAACCCACGAGAGCCAAGTAATCTGAAAATTACACCGCAGGAATCATAGGTAATCAGGAGGCTTGTTTATCACAACAGGCCAAATTAAGGGAGAGCTCTTTTTGCTGACTGGGAGCTCTCCTGAAACCACAGAAAAACACAATAAAAAACCCAAGGTGGCTCGACAGGCAAAGAGCTGTGGCAGAGAGACCACAATGAGGAGTTGCAGTGGTTTGTAAATCAAAATTGTTCCGGAACTTAAATTACACCTAAAGGAGGTATGGGGATGCTGGTGGGGCACAGACACCCCTTGGTGTAAATGAGATTGAAAAACCCCTGAGGGGCTGCACTTCCCTCCACGACCCAGGCTCACATGGAATGACCCACACAGACATGTAGCACACAGAATAAAATTTTCTATCACCTTCAGAAGCCGGATCAATTGTTAATTCCACCATATGTTCAAGCATATTCTGTTACATTAGTGTCTTTGGAAAAGCTCGCGGAATAGGAGGGAATGTGTGAAAACATCCATGCTGTGCCAGTAAGTAGTTATTTTATGTTTGTAATTTTAGTTTTACTGACTTTGGGCCTAATCCAGTACGAGGAGCCACAGCTCTCCTTCCTTAGAGCACTGGGAGGGGTTTTTGGGGCTATGGGGCTGTTTGGTGTGGAGGGAGTCCAGCATTCCCTGTGGGATGTGCATGTCCCAGGGGATGGAGGGTGACCACGAGCCTGTCGGGGTGGGAGGGCTGGTGGGACACACAACACCCTGGGGCTGTCCTAAACACACAGCTCCTCTCAGAGCAGGATTTTGGACATGGCCCGTGCGAGTTTGACCAAAAATATCAGAGGAGACCCCAGGTGATGCCTCCAAGGGTTGTGTTCATGGCAAATAAAACTCCATTTACTGCTCATCCAGGGGTGTGGCTGTGGATGCACACATGGCAACACCAGGGTTGGAACAGGATGGGTTTTAAGGTCCGTTCCAAACCAGAGCACTCTCTGATTCTCTGGCAACCAGATGCAGGACTGATGGTGGACATGCACAGGTAGGAACCCACACCGTGGGTGCCCACCAGTGCCATCAGCTGGGGACAGTCAGCCTGGCCACCTTGCCAGGGCAGCCCAGCCCAGCACTGCCCTCCAGTGCATCCCCTGGGGTCTCCTGCAACACCCACAGCCCAGATACAGCTCCCTTCTCCCAGAAAGTGCTCTCCCTTCTCTCCAGGAAAGGCTGAAGACTGGATGGGATTTAAGGTCCCTTCCAACACAAATTATTCAACGATTCTATAACCAATGCTCGGAAGTGACTGAGGAGAAGATGAAATTCCACAGTGGTGCAGGAGCCGTGGGCTGCCCCTGACCACGTGAAGGTAAACTGTTGGAAAAGCTGCAGGAGGCTCTCCAAAGATGGTACATGAGGTAAGTAATTAATTTTACTTTTCCTGTGGTTTGGGTGCCAGGGAGCTGAGCTGATCTGCACAGGAAGGACAGCAGGGAAACCCACGGAAGCACAACTGGCTGAATCATCCTTCAGAGCTCCATGAGCAGGAGTGGTGGAAATTGCACTTAGATCACTTCCCAGAGAGCAGAAAACTTGCACACACAAAATCAAAATAGCAGGTAGTGAGATAAAAAGTGATTAAATGTGAGATGCCTTTAATACCTTAACTCCTCTGAGCCCAGGTCAAGTGCAGTGGTCAATGTGGCCATGTTTCTGCATCCTCAGCTTTAAAAAAGGAGTAAGATCAGTGGGAACACCACTGTCCTCACTGTCCTCACAGCTGAATTCATTTTCCCTGCCGTAGAAATCTGGTCTGGCAAGCTGGGCTGCCATAAGTAACTATGACTCTTATGCATAAAAAATGACATCACGCACATCTCAGATTGTCACTGAGTGTCACACGAAGCACCTGGGAGCCGCAGCTCCAAGGAAAGCTCACACCCAAGGAGCCAAGGCACGGAAATCCCAAATCTCCCCGGAGCCACAGGGATCCTGCCGCAGTCACTGCTGCAACCACGGCTTCGTTTGGGAAACCCTAACGATGCTAAATGAGCGTTTCCATCCCATCCTGTGCTTTACTTTGTTCTTCAGCTGGCTTAGTCCTGCCTCAGCCTGGAGAACCACGGGGCCAATGGCTCCGTTATCCATGGACATT
>NC_071537.1:1283316-1290816 GCF_026979565.1 Vidua chalybeata | reverse complement strand
CCACCTCCAAAGGAAAGAATCAAAGTTTTGGTGGTGCATTTTCCTATCACTGACTTTCCTTCATCCCTGTGGAGCGCAGTGACCAGCAGACATCCAGCCATGACCACCCTGGGAAGTAGTGGGAGGCTGGAGCAGAGCTCTGGGATCGCTCCCTGAATCTCTTTGTACCTCCAGCTACTGAACTGTTAGTTTCCAGCAGGACAGCCTCACTGCAGTGCCCCTGATGGATCCCTCCATGGCTTAATAAGCCTGTTTGGATTAGCACAGGCAGCTCGCTGCCCACCAGCATCTCATGAAGCACAGAAGAACTGCACAAACATAAAGAGGAAATCCTAATCAAATTTGGATTGGTAAAGAGCATTCCTGACAATCCACACAATACCAAGACCAATTCAATTTTATTGGTTGTTATTCAAAAGAAAGGGCACTCATATCTCTCCTTTGTGCATTAATAACCTCTCTTCAACGAGAGGATTGGGATTTTTTTTTTGTCCAGATTGGGGTTTTTGATAGGGCTCCTTGTTTGCTTTACAACTAAACTGAAGGTTCTGTGCAGCCACGGGGCCAGGGAGCAAACCAAGTGTGTGGTGAAGATTTTCAGTGGTGAATTCACCTTTTAAATGAGAGCACCACACCCTCCATGCTGTCAAATTAACTTCTTCTCCTGCACATGTCGCAGGAAAATGAGCTTATCCCAGAAGCGTGGCTGGACCTTTGCTTTCTAATAACTCCTTCAGCTTCCAGGTTAATTTTTGTTCTGCTGTTCTTCCAACCTTTTTTTTTCCTTAGAAACTTTTACCAAGTGCAGCGGGAATTTGACATGGAAGCCCTTGTTTGTATTGCTACTTTCCCAAAGCCTCCTTAAACACTGCTGGAGGCTTAGGCCAGGTTTCTTTATTTCCTTTTCTATTTCTTTATCATTAAGGCCAAGGAGTTTTTGAGCGAGCAGGATCCCGCTAATCGCTTGCCCCAGCCCCCATGGCTTTGTTTCTGTCAAAATAGCTCCTTTCAGCGGCTGCAGAGCGAGCTGTCTGGGCAAATGAACTGCTCTTTCTCACCAGATGTGTAACCGTGTTTCGTCTTTCACGAGAGACAAGCTGGAGCCGACTCCTTCCGCTAGCTGGGCCTATGCTACATGTCTTACAACAACACAAATGTAAGCCCCTTCCTTTCCACACATGTTAAACTCATTTCCTAGTGAATTATTGGGAAAACACGGCGCTATCCTCGCCGCCGCGCGCGGATGCTGCAGTTCGCTCCCCGCGCCCCTGGCACGGGCGCCACGCCACCCTGGGCTCCGTGTCGTTTTGCTGGCTGTGAAACTTTTATTTTGCTCAAAGTACGACAGAATTTTTTAATCATTATTATTATTATTTATTAGGGTTTTTTTTTTTTTTAATTTGCCTCCAGCCCCGCCACCTGGAGATCTCCAAACCCTGTGGAGCAAACACCTTCCCTTTCTCCCAAACAAACGCTGTTTACACTCTGGATTTTCCATCTTGGAGAAATAAGGAGAGTTTGTTCAATAGCAAAATAAAACCTAGAACGGAGCCAGCTATGCTCTGGTAGAGCTGAGCTGATACACCGAGGAACCAGCAAGTTTTCCTCGGCTTAAAACATTAAAGAACCAAAACAGTTAACAGCAAACTCACATCTCGTAAAGCCCAGAGTGCCCCTCAGCCTGTAAAATTCCCCAGCTCCAGCTTCTTTTTTTTTTTTTTTTTTTTTTTCTTTCAGTTACATCTTTATTTTAACAGGGCATTAATAATGCCAGTATAAGGTTGTGTTGTACAGGTTTGACCACAACCGTTTTTGCGAGATTTGCTGTTAAGATAAACAAGCCGGCGGAGCTGCTCGGCTGGCAGCGGGACCCGCGTGAATGGCTCTCATTTTCCTGAGCTCCGCCGGGGCTGCCAAGCGCAGGTTGAGCTCCCGCGTCCCCTTCCCCTCGCCCCGCATGTCAATCACCCCCTGGCATCCCCGGTGACAATTTCCATCCTCCCAGCCTGGAATTTCCACCTCCTCCAGCCCGGCAGAGCACTCCCTCCTCAGCCCTGCGAGTAACCCAACACCGGGGCTGCTCCTACCCCCGGCCCCCCGAAATCTCTCTGCGTTAGCAACGGAGCCTTATTAAACCCATTTCTACCACTTTGTGTTTCACAGGTTGTTTTTTTTAATTATCTGCTGTCTGAGAGTAATTATTTACTTCCTGGAAGCTCACGTACCAGAACTCCGAGTTTGAAAGATTTTTCCATAACCTAATCCAATTCATCAAAGGCATCCTAACAAAATTACAGGCTCTGGCAGTATCTTTGCTTTTCACCTGATAAGGCTGCAGCAGAAGCCCGGGATGGTTTGTATCAGGGTCCCTCCTGGAGTATAGTTTTTGACAGCTTTGCTTAAATCCCTTCCCCCGCTTTTCCTCTCTCACAAAAGCACGGGATTTTATTATTCCCTCCTCCTAGAGCCGTGCGATGCTTTGGGCTTCAAATAATCAAGCATTAGACAGGGAGGGAAGCGGTGCAGGAGTCTCACCCAGCACGTTTGGGATTTCCTGGGGAACAATGCTCTGGAAGCCGTCTCCCAGCGCATCCCAGCATCCCAGGCATTCCCAGGATTTCCTGGGCTGCGGGCTGTGCTCCGGTTAGGAGCAGGGATTACGGGGGAGCGGTGTAAATGCTGTGACTCGGATGACCCGAGGGAAAGAAAGCCAAAGGGAGAAGGAAGCACATCCAAAGTCCTGGTTCTGGGGTGTGGGGGAGCTCGGAGGGGCTGAATTACAGAGATGGCTTTGATTTGCCATTTTTTGCTCTGTTTTTACGTACATTTGAAGCCCCGGCGTGTGCCGTGTCCTCGTTTGAACAGGTGAGAGGTGTTCATACCTGCACGCCTCAAGCCCCAATCCAGCTGCCCCTGTCTGCAAACAGATCCCTCGCAGCTAAACCCATTAATCTACAATAAACCACCTTCTTAAGGAGGAAAAAAAAATCAATGTCGGGTTCCTGATGGCAATTTTTTCCAGAACTGGTTACCCAGGAAAGTCGTAATTTTTTAATATACTCTGAACTTGGTAGCGCCAATAGGACGCTGAAAGCAAAAGAGCAGCTGAGCTATTTTAAGGTCTGTTCTTCCAGCAGTTTGGTGCACATCTTAAAGAAAAATAAGAATTAAAAAAAAAAAAAATGACACCAAACTGCTCTGTTTTCACTGCATTATGCAGATGAAATGACAAGTTGTCATTTAAGAAGTTAATAAACAGTCACCATTTTGCAGGTTATCCAAATGCTACTGAATAGAAAACCTTGGATCCCTAAATGATGTGTAATTAAAATTATTTTAAAAATCCTCCTTGACAGGCCAGGGCTTAGCCAAAATGTAAATGACATTAAAGAAGACAATGAATTTAATTTTATTTAATGTCCCTTTTTGCAGATCCTCATTTACATAGCATTTTTAACAAAAGCGTTGACCTTATAAATGCTGGCATTTGTACAGCTTCTGCAGAGTTGGATTTAATCATGCTTTCGCAAAGCCATAAGGGAAAAAGCTTTAAGTTCTCTGGTTGGATATGGAGTAGGAATAAAAACATTGGGACTGGTCAAATGTTTATCCTCCTTGCTTCTGAAAACAACCTGACAAGAAGATGTAAAGGTCTAGGGAATAACCCATTGCTGTTTGTAAGGCTTGGTAATAATCATACATAATCGTTTGGAAATATAGCTAATAAAAAATATAATGAGTGTTCAGCAAAATCGGCATTAGGCCCAAATTACATGATATTAATACTTGAACAGGTGCAGAAAGGCGCTTTAAATGAGGTAAATGAATAAAATGTCCCAGAGCACAACTGTGTGCACTGACAAAAAGTCAATCACATGAATAATTCAGCGGCCGGGACTGCCAGCAAAGGTCAGCGGCTCTCACCTTTGTGACGGGAAGTGAAAGGAAACGCTGCTGACGAAAATAAAAAAACCCTCGCCCTCCAGCCACCGCCGCCACCCCGCCGAAGGTGTAAACTTGGAGTAGGGAGGAATTAAAGCGCTGCACCGGCGAGCCGGCAGTAAAAATAAATAAATAAATAAATAAATAAATAAATAAATATTATAATTAGGGAAAAAAAAAAAAAAAAGAAAACACAACAGCTTGAACAGCCAAGTGGTTTAGGGAAAATAATCTGAAATTACAGTCAGGGAAAGGTTAAGGGGGGTGGCTACCAGCAATGTCAATTATCTCCCAAATCTGAGGTCAGGCAAAAGGTATTTTAAGAGCCTACGGGATTGAAATTTTGTAACAGCTGTTAAATATGACAAAACTTTTTATTCCCCCAAACTACAGCTATTCCAAACTCCGTATGAAAGAAATGGGATAAGCAGATGTCTGGCTTCCATACAGGAAAGTAGGACACACTTGGAATGATAAGTCTCCTAAACTCTATAGAATAATGCCAGATTTATTGGGGAGGGGGGTATTTACTGCCCACGGAGATGCCAGCGAGCAGTAGGGCTGTGATGGTGCCATCTGGAAACCCTCTGCCGAGCAGGCGCTGGCGATGCTCCGCCAGCGCTCCCGGCCCCGGCCCCGCGCTCCCGGCCCGGCCTCCGACCGCCACCGGCACCCGGCGGCCCCAGTTGGAGCCCCGGCCCTCGGGGACACCCCCAGGAAGGCAGCGAGAAGCCAAGGGTCTGGCTCTGAGCAGGAATTTCCATCCCTCCCCAGTGAAATATCTGCTGGTGGCACGGAGGAATGGCTCTAGCCCAGAGTGTGGTTTTGGTTTAGCAGTTCCAGCGGCATCCTGTAATCATTTGCAGCCCTTGGAATGTATGGGTGAAATAGGAGAGATTTATCTGTTCATAGTTGTGATATGTAGACAATGGGTGTTCCTAATGAGGAACATCTGCTTTTGTGTTTTCCCAGAAAACATTATTCCACTATGAAAATGATACTCCCATCCTTTTCAGCAACACCGCAAAGAAAATATGGGCCTTTTCCTTTCTTTTATTTGCTTTTCTTTGGGTCAATCTAATTTCCCAGGGACACTTTTTCTGTGGCATCTTTTTACTGACTGCGCTGCAATTTACGGTGGGTTTGTTCTTTAACATGTGAGGTACTGTGCTGGAGGAGCGGCCCCGAAATGCCAGCAGATACTTAAATGTGTACAGTAATAAAAGCCTCCCCGCTCAGCCGTGCTCCGTGAGAAACATCCCGGCGACGTAAATAAAAATTCCCAGTGAATTAAAAGGTCGCGGAGGCTCCTGACACCAAAAACCGCTTCCAAGGCCTCGGGTTTGGCTTTTACATTTCCAGCCCACTGCAGGATTCAAACATAGAATTACACAAGTTTATTTAAAATATCAGCACTGCTAATAAATTATTACTCCTGGGGTGCATAAGGGGTTTTTTTCCTTCTGTTTTTTGGGGTTTTTTTTAATCCCAGCGCATAAACAATTCCGACTATCACGGAGTCTCCTAGTGTGGGCTGGAAGAAATGGGTGGCCATAGATCTCAATTCAGGATTGAATTATTGGTTCATATCCTGAGGACAAATATGCCTTATCTGGTCAAAAGCTGCTAAATGTATCCGAAGGACAAAAGGATCTAGCGAAGCATATTGGATATAATTCTTTTTTTTTTTTTTTTCTTTTTAAGCCAACTACCCAAGCGACTCCACTTCCTATGGGAAACTGTAAATTGACCCCTAAATGTGATGGGGAAAGGTTGTTCCGTGATGCTCAAGAGGGAAATGCAAGCCTGAAATCCAACCCTGACAACAAATTTAGGCACCAGACTCCGAGCACATGGGTCGAGCGAATGTAAATATCGGGGATTTCAAATCCACCTCGGTGGTTCCAGAGGTCCGGAACCCCTCCTCCAGAGCTTCCTCCCAGCCACACTTCCCTCCTAGGTTTGCTGCAATTTGCTGGGAGCAAACATCACATCCCACAGTCCTTCAAAAACCCGGCTGGAGAGGCCACTCCGGCCTCTGCCGAGCTCCAGACTCTCTGCCATGAGAAGTGACAGCTCTCTTTAGGAGGCTAAAATCCATGCCATCCCCATAAAGCCCAAATCTTGAAAATTCCTAATGCAGAAGGTGATTAACATTGCCATAAAATTGTCCTATCTTTAAATTTAGAAGCACAGCAGATTTTTCATCAATAATTAAGATCACTTAAGCATTTATGCTAGGCATAAATGGAGTTTCAATCTTCCTTATTCAAATAAACATGATAAACCCATTAACCAAATGTTTTCTGATTTTTTTTTTTATCTCTTCTCATGCTGCTGGAATATCAAATGATCCCATAGTTCTGATAGTTTGGGGGAGGTATAAAAGCACTGGTGTTGGGTAGCTTGGCTCAGTTTTGCCAGGATAACCCTTCACACGACCGATACAAATTATCTCACAGCAACTCCAGGATGTTATTATGGAAACATCATCAGAATCCCTAAAAAGGTGATGTTTCGCCACGTTCTGGCACGTGCAAGGACCACAAACATCAACTCCTCCTGCATTTTGCAGTGGACACTCCAGAGGCATGAAAGGCTCCACAGCTCTGAACCAGAGTCCGACCAAGCACAGAAAAGCAAAATATTATTCTAATTTTCATTCCTGGTTAATTTTCCTCGCATTCTGCTGCAGTCACACTTTAATGCAATTCACCATTTACATCTGCAAAAGTCACACATCTCTCCAAAAAGAACTCTGCACAATGAACATGCCCGTAATCCAATAATAAAAGCTGTAACACGCTGCCTTGCATTTACTACGCCGCCAAGATTCCTCCACTTCCAACTATTTTTTAGCCAATAAAGCAGAAATAAATCCAGCTCGCGAGGCAACAACCCAGCACGATATGATTTCCATAGCTAAAACACTAAAGACAAATATAATTATATTGATTTTTTTTTTGTACTTGGGCTTCTATAAAGTGGTGAACTTGTTCTCAATTGCCTGACACAATCCCAGAGTGATGGCAACAACTGGTCAGCCCTATTTGATTACTAATAAGAGAGATGTCCCTTCTGTCAGATACCTCACATTCCCCACTAAGCAAACAGCTATTTCAGCTAGTTAAACATTAGCATTGCTCTCCACTGGTGGTGCATATTTCTTTAGGCTTAACTCAGGGAGTTTTCCAGGTTTAATTTTTCAGGCACTGGACAGCAAAGTTCATGATCAAAAGATAACTTTGTCCTGCGAGCTACTGAAACACAAGCCTTCTTCAAACCAGCCTAACCCTCTTCTTCACAAAACCGGTGTCGGGTGAACACTTCTCCATTTATTGCTCCAAGGAACCCATTTCAGCAGCCAGGCTCAACCCAAAACCGCCTTTCGCTGCTGCTACCGCATCGTCCGCACAAAAACCCGGCTTTTTCCGCTGCCCAAAACATCGTCTTTGCCATCAAAATCATTCCAAACCAGCTTTACCTTGCTTTGGCTGCAAATCTTTCTGGAAATGGGTTCTTTTGGAAATAAGGCCAGCGACAAACCAGACAAGAGGC